>NC_041402.2:178554374-178854374 GCF_900747795.2 Erpetoichthys calabaricus | reverse complement strand
TAGATAGATAGATAGATAGATAGATAGATAGATAGATAGATAGATATGAAAGGCACTATATCATAGATAGATAGATAGATAGATATGAAAGGCACTATATCATAGATAGATAGATAGATAGATAGATAGATAGATAGATAGATAGATAGATAGATAGATAGATAGATAGATAGATAGACCATCTTTGTGTCTGGATGTTGCCATGGTGACTTTTTAACCTTCACAATTTCTCCCTTAAAGAGTTTCATTGCTGTACTAAACCAAAATGGCTTCATGTACCCATGGTGCCCATCAACAATATCTGCCCATGTCAAGGCAAGGAACACCCACTCAAGACACATCAGCCCAGTGGTCAGTGCCAGCTGGGGTTTTCGGTGGCTCCTCAGTTGCGTCTTATCACATTGGCTTTTTAATTCAGCTGCGGTGCCCCTTGGGTTTGTCAGTGATGGAGTTTGGTGACAAACCCAAAGGCCACTCAACAACTCCTGGCTTCCTTCTGCCCCACAACCTACCAGGGGAATGCATTGCGGCTCATGCCGGGTATTCATGCATAAACAGTAAGCACTGTAGCATCTCACAAGCATTACTGGAGCAGACCGCTCGATGCCAGGGGTGTAGCAATCAAAGAAAGAGACTGGCATGGCTGCAGTTCACTAGTAGGAAAGCTCAGAGCAGAACATGTGAGAGAGCTGTGTGTGTGTGTGTGTGTGCTGAGTTTGCTGATTCTGTATGTAGCACCTCATCACTGATGGTCAGTAAAGGTCTCTGATCAACTGTATTTGCTGTACTTTGTGATTTCTGTGGTCTCTTGCTGTCCTGACTTTCACAAGGCTTCACACTGATGGAGAGACCCTGGGCACTACACTCCTGACAGAATACAAGGTGCGGACTGCAGCCAGGCCTTCAGGATAGAAGTAAAGAGAGAAAAAGAGGCAGAGAACAAGTAAGAGGGAACGGCGAAGAAGACGACTTAAGTGACGTGAAGGAGAAGATGGGAATGGGGATGGGGTAGGGGGTGGTGAGGGTGGTGGGGTGGGGGGTGCTTCTGTGTACCTGGAGGCCAGAGTCTGAGGGGAAAGGCCTACAGAGGCATGCGCTAGCGTAAATTAGGCTGGATGGTTGCATACTCGACAAGGTCCCCGCCTGTGTTCACCGAACTTCGTGGACTGGGAGACGAGGCGAGAGCGGTGGTGTCCAGCTCCGCGTACTGGACATCATAGTCCTTGTGGCCAGAATTCTGGAGATGAAAGAGGCAAGAAGAGTGAGAAAGAGAGAAAGGACATGAGCATGATGAAGATTAATGACAGAGAAAGAGCAAAAAGAAAGAGTGGCACAAGAAACAGAGAGGGGAATGAGAACAGTGGGGGGGACAAGAAGGACAGACAGACAGACAGACAGACAGCAAAATCAAAATAGCGTTAGACACAGCGACACACTCACGTATTTGAGGTCTCTGCTCATGCGCAGAGTGTTTGGGAATATTGGTAAAGGGCTTTGAGCATGGAAAGACGTTATATAAATAAAATGTATTATTATAATTAATATCAGACACAAAAACAAATTACATCAAAAACACAAAGTCTATCTTTTATATAGTGCCTTTTTCTATCTATCTATCTATCTATCTATCTATCTATCTATCTATCTATCTATCTATCTATCTATCTATCTATTATATAGTGCCTTTCATATTATCTATCTATCTATCTATCCTATCTATCTATCTATCTATCTATCTATCTATCTATCTATCTATCTATCTATTATATAGTGCCTTTCATATTATCTATCTATCTATCTTCTATCTATCTATCTATCTATCTATCTATTCTATCTATCTATCTATCTATCTATCTATCTATCTATTATATAGTGCCTTTCATATTATCTATCTATCTATCTATCTATCTATCTATCTATCTATCTATCTATCTATCTATCTATCTATCTATCTATCTATCTATCTATTATATAGTGTCTTTCATATTATCTATCTATCTATCTATCTATCTATCTATCTATCTATCTATCTATCTATCTATCTATCTATCTATTATATAGTGTCTTTCATATTATCTATCTACTATCTATCTATCTATCTATCTATCTATCTATCTTCTATCTATCTATCTATCTATCTATATCTATCTATCTATCTATCTATCTATCTATCTATCTATCTATCTATCTATCTATTATATAGTGTCTTTCATATTATCTATCTATCTATCTATCTATCTATCTATCTATCTATCTATCTATCTATCTATCTATCTATCTATCTATCTATAGTGCCTTTCATATTATCTATCTATCTATCTATCTATCTATCTATCTATCTATCGTTCTATCTATCTATCTATCTATCTATCTATCTATCTATCTATCTATCTATCTATTATATAGTGTCTTTCTATCTATCTATCTATCTATAGATAGATAGATAGATAGATAGATAGATAGATAGATAGATAGATAGATAGATAGATAGATAGATAGATAGATAGATAGACAGCACTGGGCACATGACAGGATGAAGCCCCAGAATGGGTGGGAGTCCATTAACAGGCCCACCCCTATTAGAATCAGCAATGAACCCAAGCAATGAACTCCCACAAAACGCAGGAAGAACATGCAGTCTCCATTTGGACAAGACCTGGGCATGGGACTTCAACCCATGGATGCCATGGATCATTGAGACAGCAGCAATATCCGCTGTGCCACCCAAAGAAGCACCTAATCACATTACATTATCAAATAATTGACTAACAGATGCCATTTGAGTTCGGAGTGACACTTTGACTGATTACTCCTCAGAATGATGAACTGATCTCATTTAACGTGTCGAATGCCAATGCAGTGGAACTCCATAATTTCAGGAAACGCACAGCTAGTTATTTTACAAGATAAAGTGAACACAATAGGGAGTTTCTAGAACTCGCTAGTTATTATATTAAACAATTGAATGGCCCCCTTCCAGCAGAGGTCATTTTACGCTTTAATGATTCACAGTCAATTGATAATGGAATCCCCGTTTTGTACGTTTCCTTTGTATCGGCTGCTCTTTATGGTGTACCAAGTCAACGGTACAGTGCGGTGATAACGTTGTACTTTTTACCCCTAATGGCGCATGCACAGGTTTGTAAATGTGGATTTGTCTATGTTTTACTGTGTTTCAGTAATTTCAGTAACTGTACTGTCCTTTCTGGGGTTGTTAAGTAAAGTCAGTATTTTACAGACCCTCCTAAATTAATTAAACATAATAAACAGAAGAGGAGGGGGGTGGGGGGGTGTCCATAATCTTCCCAGCTAGTTAATATTTAATGCACAGACATCTTTGGCAGAAATTCAAGCCGAGCCTTTTCAGATAAGCCCCTGGTGGCTTTGGACATCTGTATGCTGTGATTTCTGCATGTCCTTTTTTTTTTGTTTAAACTGCTAAAATGCCCACGTTGGCAGGGGTCTGTTGGCAAAGTGTCACTACGTATTGCTGACTACCCACAACACATCACTGAGTTGTTTTAATTTTATTTCTCACTAGGGTGGCTATCCGGCTCCAGTTTCTTCAGCTAAGCTGCTGTTTTTGGAGTTTTTCTCCACTTACTGCCAAACACGTTCATTGTGTCACACTCGTGTGCCATGGGGGACAGCATAAAGGCTCTGGTGGTGACCATTCCTCGCCGATCCACAGGGTGGCATTGTATTGTAACACCACGTCTCCTCCTCGCTCTGCAGACTGGATGATTGACAGCCTCACCACCTCTGACATCACTTCCGCTCTCTGCTCACCTGGACCCGCCTCTTCCTGTCTGACCTGCGTTTAACAGGAAGTGTCGCCATCTTGAACAGTCTAATCTGAGATTCACATCCTTAGAGACATTGTTTTCCATTGCTGAAAAGCTTCAGTTATATTTTTGCCCTTACATTATACAGGGTTGCGGTGTCGCCCCAGACCTTTATCTTTGTCACATCGTCTTTAACATTTGATTGTCTGACTCCAAGGACACTCCAAAATTTCCTGTTTCCTTACTTGAGGGATGTCGCCATTTATTCAGATATTCTGTCACCGATTGGGTGATCCTCACATGTGGATTGGCTGGTGTGGGATATGGCCGGCCATTCATCCCGGCCAATACACCCAGGCCGCTAGATGGAGCCGTCCTTGCAACGTGGAGGTGCCCCGAATTCCAGCAGAGCATCATGGACTAAGGAGTTTTAATACACCGCCCTGCTGGATAACGTCGGGGCCACCAGGGGACGCTGCAGGGAGACACGGAGACGTTTATTTTCCATATGGCCCAGAAGTAAATCCTAGTCACATGGTTGGAAGAAATAAAGTGCTTCAGAGCTGATGAAGAAAGGAGAAGTTTTTGCCTGATAGAAAGTCACATGGATTGAGGGACAAACACTTCCGGGTCATGAACTATAAAAGGACCATGTGAAATCCCAGACAGCGAGCTGAGCTGGGTGGAAGGGTGGCAACGCATCTGGGAGAGGAGGATTAGTGTATTGATTATCCATTATTGTATGTGTAGTGTGGAGTGGAGGGTGCTTTGTGCACACTATTGTTATAAAATAAATAATAATTGGAGTTTTACCTGGTGTTTGGAGTGGTATCTGAGGGTTCAAGGGAGCCCTAGCGCCCCCTACTGCTACACTGGCTTGTGTGTCTACTGATGCACCCCTTTGGTTCCATTCCATTCAAGCGTCGCCATCTTGGATAGTCTAATCTGAGATTCTCCTCCTTAGAGACCATTCCATCCGTCCAGCTTGTTTCTTCAGTACCTCATCCAGATCCTTCTTAAAGGAGGTCAAGGTTTCGGCGTCAACATCTCGTCTTAGTAGTCGGTTCGAGATTTCCACAACTCTTTGAGTGAAGAA
Organism: Erpetoichthys calabaricus; assembly: GCF_900747795.2. Taxonomy (NCBI): domain Eukaryota; kingdom Metazoa; phylum Chordata; class Cladistia; order Polypteriformes; family Polypteridae; genus Erpetoichthys; species Erpetoichthys calabaricus. The sequence goes on along the minus strand of NC_041402.2, from coordinate 178,849,493 downwards.
GTTCTTCCTGGCTTCAGCCCTAAACGGCCTTCCCCTTAACTTTCACAGACGTCCTTGAGTGGGACATCCTAGAGAGGGGCGCATTTAGGCTGAAGGCCTGGGAAACACCATCAAGTGACAGAAATGGACCCTCATTCAACTAACCGCTTGGCCTCTAAAGTCAACCAAATTCCCACCAAATCAGCACTTTTAGGATTTGTTTGTAACTAACTAAGGGGGCTCTACACCCTACTCGCTTCACTCGCCAACCCCCGGGTGGGCGCTACACGCTAACCACTTCACGTCTCCGCCGCTCGCGTATGTGGATGTGGACGTACAATTTAAACAGATTGTTATTTTCATGGGAGTTGTTACATATGCATAATAGACCTAACTATTTTACATTACAGCAAGTAATTAACCATAGCGAAAAATAGTAAAACATAATAAATCGAAAGAAAATTATGTTTCATGTTGCATTAGAGGTTTTCGTTGCGTAATACGATTTTGTTTTGTTTGGCTTTGAAATTAACACACAAATACTTTTTAAATTTACACTTTTGCTGTAAAACTTACTGCAACAATATTTGGAATTAACTTTTCTTCAAGATCGCATTGAATTTTGATTCCGTGTTTGGACTTACATCGTGACAACGCAACGTATAACTGCCCTTGAGTGAATATCGTTTCTTTCTCTCTAATAAATAAAGCGACTTTTTCGAATGTTTGTCCCTGTGATTTGTTAATTGTCATAGCAGAAGCTGTTCTAACAGGAAACTGTAAACGTTTTAATACGAAAGGCATATCAAGATCTCCTTTGGTGTCTAATGTTATCCCTGAAGATGGACTACATTACTTTTCTTGTCGCCTGTTAAAATTTCATATGTTTGAATTGTTCGACCAATTTTGAATACAACGAATCTTCTCCCATTGCACAGCCCATCACTCAGACATAAATTACACAATAACGTTACGACACGTCCTTCTTTCAACAGTAATTCGGCCGGTGGAAGACCAGACGGTGTTAACGTTTGTAGATATTCTTCATGATATTGTAAGTTGATGTTTTCATCTTCCGCACCATCACCACCAACTGTCTCAGCACAGTCTATTGATACGCATTTAACCAATTTGATGTGTAACTGATCGACAGTTTTCACGTTGATTTGTTTGACTTCATCGTTTCTCAGTGCTAGGATTTGCCTGTGTACTCATTTCTTCTGTTGATAACCCTTCAGGATGAAATTCTTCAATAAGATTTGGACATAATACGTCTTCTTTATGTTCTATCAGACGATTGTGGCGAGCGCCCTCTTCTATGCGGTGGTGTGCTGGGGAGGCAGCATTAAGAAGAAGGACACCTCACGCCTGGACAAATTGGTGAGGAAGGCAGGCTCTATTGTTGGCATGGAGCTGGACAGTTTGACATCTGTGGCAGAGTGACGGGCGCTGAGCAGACTCCTGTCAATTATGGAGAATCCACTGCATCCACTAAACAGTGTCATCTCCAGACGTAGGAGCAGCTTCAGCGACAGACTGCTATCAATGTCCTGCTCCACTGACAGACTGAGGAGATCGTTCCTCCCCCACACTATGCGACTCTTCAATTCCACCCGAGGGGGCAAACGTTAACATTATACAAAGTTATTGTCTGTTTTTAACTGCATTTTTATTACTCTTTAATTTAATATTGTTTTTTTGTATCAGTATTCTGCTGCTGGAGTATGTGAATTTCCCCTTGGGATTAATAAAGTATCTATCTATCTATCTATCTATCTATCTATCTATCTATCTATCTATCTATCTATCTATCTATCTATCTATCTATCTATCTATCTATCTATCTATCTATCTATCTTCTTTAATTGGGAACGTAAAGTGAGGAAGACATTAAAATTTATAAGAGCTGAGAGCGCAGGAACTGCGTCTGACAAAATCATTTACACGAATGAGAGGTGAGAAGGCCGCGGGCGTGGGTCGTTAACCGGAAATGGTGGAGAGGAGGGTGGGACTTGAGAAGATCTCTTGGAAATCGTCTCGTCTTGTCTCAAGATTTTCTTTAAAAATAGAGAGACGTGGTAAGAACCTGTCGAATTTGGTGTTCACTTTGATATTAAAATATGATTAATGCTCGTGAATAGTAGAAATTCAGTTCTTTCAGATTTCATATTGAAACACAAATAAACATGAAGATGCCCAGACGCTGAGGTGGAGGACACTTTGGTTTTATCATGTATGTTAAAGTCTCTTTAAGGGTTAGAATTATTGTAAAGCTTTTGAAAGTTTGCCATTACAGCGTCCTATAGTGAAATCAGTGGGAAGATAAAACATGTGAACAGAGGCTGATGGTTGGCTGTGGCGGACCAGAGACAGCGATGAGAAGAAGACACAGGAACAAGGACAGGAAAATGAGAAAGAAGGGAACATGACACGCATTTCATAACACGGAGACGCACACACCATTCCCACTCGGGCTCCTCAGAGTCCAGCCTTAAGCCTCACCCGTCCCCTCACTTGTCGTCCAACGGCTCTTCCTTTCAGCCACATACCTGGAGAGATGAGAGGCTGCTGCCACGTGACACGGTCATCAGGAGGAGACTGGGGCCGCATGTCCAGTGGTCACACAAACTAAGCAAGTCGGACAAGACCTCCAAATGAAGCCAATAAGGCAGAGCATAGGAGCCAGCAGACCGTCAGAGGAGCCGTCAGGTGGGCGCTGTGGGGACAGCTGCTGGCGGTGTGAGCAGCGTCAGGGTGACACGTCCTGACACTCTTTTCGTGGCGTTTATTTGTTTCCCCACAGCCCCCTTGTTGCTGCCCTACTTCAATTTTTTTTCTAGTGTTTGTCATTCTGTCCCTGTTGATGCTCTCAGTTGTGTCTTTGCTTTACTTATCCTGTCCATTTTGTGTTGAGCCTGAGGGGATCTTCCCCAACTCCACTCCCGCTCTTATCTTGCTGCTGCCCACAGCAGCCACGAGTGTCCTTCTGAGACATCAACTCCCTTTTGTTTATCTCTCTTTATGAGTTTTAGATTGTTAGATGCTGGAATTTTGCAAGTGCTCATGTTTCAAATTCTTGAATTTATGGACTTGATTTTGGATCATGGACTTTGTTAACGTTAGGCAAACTACTTTGACTTCTTCTATTTAGTTTGCTTTTTTAAAATAAATTCTTTACATATATAAAGGAACCTTGTTTTTTGTCATTTGAATCCAGGGGTTTCAATGTTCCCATCTCCTTCTACATGTGAAAATATTTCAGTCAGGTCCATTTCGGCCTATACCAGCCTCAAGTCTGCTTCTTGAGTTTGGGTGCCAGGCTGTTGGATATTTGTAGGCCTCACAGGAGTACCCAGGCCTGGAATTTTGTTAAGTTCTCTTGCTTCTAATTCTCTGATATATGGACTTGATTTTGGATTGTGGACTTTGATCATTTTAATAATTACTTTTCTGGTGAGCTATTTTGACTTTTTAAAATTAATTTGCTTTTTGCTTTTTTAAATACTTTCTTTAACAACATCTTTGTGTTTGTTATTTGAAGCCAGGGGTTTAATGGTTCCTCTCTCCATCTACGGTGATATTGTTTCAGTCAGGTCCATTTCAGCACATACAGGCCCCAAGCCTTCTTGAATTTAGGGTCAGGCTTTTGGATATTTCTAGGCCTCACAGGAGCACTCAGGATTGGAATTTAGTAAGATATCTTGCTTCTAATTCTCTGTTTTATGGACTTGATTTTGGATTATGAACTTTAAAAATTAAGGCTGATTTTTTTTTGGCAAGCTACTTGACTTCTTTTATTTAGTTTGCTTTTTTTTTAATAATTTCTTTAAAAATGTAAGGGAGCTTTGTTTTTGTTATTCGAAACCAGTAGTTTAATGGTTCCCATCTTCTTTTACATTGATATTGTTTCAATCTGCTCATTCATTTTGGCCTGTTCAGGCCTGAAGCCTGCTTCTTGAGTTTGGGGCTAGGCTACTTGTTGTTTTTATGCCGAACTGGAGTGCTCAGGCCTGGAATTGTGTGAGTTCCCTTGGTTCTAATTCTCTTATTTAAGAATGCATTTTGGATTGTGGACTTTGATAAATTTAGGCTTATTTTTCTGACAATCTATTTTGACTTGATAACTTTAGGCTTACTTTTCTATCAGGCTATTTTGACTTCTTTAATTTAGTTTGCTTTTTAAAATAATTTCTTTACATATACAAAGGAATGTTGTTTTTGTCATTTGAAGCCAGGGGTTTCATGGTTTCCCTCTCCTTCTACTGTGATAGTGTTTCAGTCTGGTCCATTTCAGGCATATACAGGCCTCAAGATTGCTTCTTGAGTTTGGGGCCAGGCTGTTGGATATTTGTAGGCCTCACAGGAGTACCCAGGCCTGCAATTTTGTTAAGTTCCCTTGCTTCTAATTCTCTGATATATGGACTTGATTTTGGATTGTGGACTTTGATGAATTTAGGCTAATTTTTCTGTCACGCTATTTTGACTTCTTCTATTTAGTTTGCTTTTTAAAATAAATTCTTTACATATATAAAGGAACTTTGTTTTTGTTTTTTGAGGCCAGGGGTTTCATGGTTCCCCTCTCCTTCTACAGTGATATTGTTTCAATGTGGTCCGTCATTTCAGGCATACACAGGCCTCAAGCCTGCTTCTTGAGTTTGGGGCCAGGCTGTTGGATATTTGTAGGCCTCACAGAAGTACCCAGGCCTCAAATTTTGTTAAGTTCTCTTGCTTCTAATTCTCTGATATATGGACTTGATTTTGGATTGTGGACTTTGATAACTTTTAAACTTTTCTGATGAGCTATTTTGACTTCTTTTATTTAGTGTGCTTTTCTATAAATAAATTCTATAAAAATATAAGACAGCTTTGTATTTGCTATTTGAAGCCAGGGGTTTAATGGTTCCCCTCTCCTTCCACTGTGTTATTGTTTCAGTCAGGTCCATTTCAGCACATACAGGCCCGAAGCCTTCTTGAATTTGGGGTCAGGCTTTTGGATATTTCTAGGCCTCATATGGTTCCCCTCTCCTTCTACGGTGATATTGTTTCAATCTGGTCCATCATTTCAACCTGTACAGGCCTGAAGCCTGCTTCTTGAGTTTTGGGCCAGGCTGATTGTTGTCTCTACTCCTCACAGCACTGTTTAGGCCTAGATTTTTGTTTAAAGCCTGTTTTTTGAGTTTCCTGTGAGCGAGCAACTTTAACGTGGTACATTTCCTCTCATTTCTGCCTCTTTCTTCTGCAATGCTCCAACATGTTTTCTCAGTTTCATAAGTGCACTCCCTCCCCATTACTGTTCAATATCCCAGTATTTTCTCTGGGGGCTTATCTCCCAGTCTGACCACTCTCTCCATTTCTCTTTGGGTTTAACCACATGACTTACAGAACGTCTCCTGTCAGTTCACTCACTAGTCACTCAATGCATTTGCAAGTTTTTGCTCAAATTTTTTGGCGTCCCAGTTGATGTGTTCTCCTAATTAAGTTCCAGTCTTCCACTGGTTTAATAATCCCATTTACAGTTTAGCTAGTGGCCCATGGCATGTCACCTCTCTCTCTCTCTCTTTGTCTCTCTTCATTCCCTATCTCCCAGTGTGACCCAAAGTGTTCTCCCAGTTCTGTCACTTTGTGATCACCATTTGTCCCTAAGTCCCAGTTTAAGTACTGGACTATGGTGTGTTTCATGTCTTCATTTAGACTCTCTGTCCATGTGTGTTATCCCAGTTTAGCCACTGGATTGAAGTTTGTCTCCCCCACCTTGTGTCCCCAGGTGTCCCATCATCCACATCGTGTCACCTCCGTTTCCATTCACCTGCAGAGTTTTGCTGCTTCCTTTTCCACTTTAGATACTGGCACCTCAGTCATAACATCTCCTCGTTTTGCTGCATTTCCGAACATGTCTCCTCCAAGCTTATCACTCAACTAATTAATGAACTTCCTCTCACACTCCCTACTGAGCTCCCTACTGGTTTAATCTCCATTTAGCTCCTGCCTCCCAGTAAACCACTTCACAGTGCTGACACAAAGACAGTAAATCTCCTTCCATTTCAGTCTCTATGCCCCAGTATGACCCCCCCCCCCCCCCCGCGCCGCCCCCATACACTTAGACTGCCCATCCTCACCCTACACACCAAACCTGTCCCCCCAGTGTGCCTCCAAGTAAACAAGCTTTGGAGAAGAAAGAGAGGAAGCCTGAATAAGGATGCAACCAAGCATAAACAGCGTGGAATTTATCAATAGAATCATCCGCAGCTCCGATCCGTCAATACTGTCACACACTAATGACTCTGAAGTGCTTTCCGCCGATTATTTACAAAGGTTGTGCGGCACATATCTGGTCGGCTGGGGATTTGTCGCTTTGTGTTTTCTCTTCCAGACAGAAAGGCTGCGTCTTCAGAATTCTAAAAGACGCTGGGAAGAGGATGGATTGAAGCACACAGAGTTTTGGGTTTGCTGCTGAGTGGTGGAGGGGAGCAGCCGAAATGGGTAGGATATCCTGTGGGGTATGGAGTGTCTAGTGAAAGAAAGAGGAAGAGGAGGAAATCGAAATGTGGGTGAACTGTGTCACCTGGCAACTGAAGAAGGAGAGAAGGAGAGCAAGATGGGAGACGAGCTACAATGTGGGACATCCTTTTAAGTCAGCTCTGCAGGAACGTCGACTGGGCCACGAAGAACTGGGCAAGCACACGAGAAGCAGGACCAGTTGGGGTCTGTCAGAAGCCTGGAGTTCAGCAGGAATCAGTCAGGGCCGACGCCATCGCTGCTGTGTTTCAGTCAGCCCCTGTGCCCTGGCTTATACACCTTCTGCTTTTATCTGTCAATGGATTTTGAATCCTTTTTTTCATGTATTCTTTGTCATTTTGTAATTTTTGTTAAAATAACTTTAAGGTTAGGCAGCACGGTGGCGCAGTGCGTAGCGCTGCTGCTTCGCAGTAAGGAGACCTGGGTTCGCTTCCTGGGTCCTCCCTGCGTGGAGTTTGCATGTTATCCCCGTGTCTGTGTGGGTTTCCTCCCACAGTCAAAAGACATGCAGGTGAGGTGCATTGGCCATCCTAAATTATCCCTAGTGTGTGCTTGGCATGTGTGTGGGTGTGTGTGTGTGTGTGTGCCCTGCGGTGGGCTGGCGCCCTGCCCAGGATTTGTTCCTGCCTTGCACCCTGTGCTGGCTGGGATCGGTTCCAGCAGATCCCTGTGACCCTGTGTTAGGATATAGTGGGTTGGACAATGACTGACTGACTGACTAACGTTAAGGTTATATTTAGTAATTACAGTAATCCCTCGCTACTTTGCGGTTCATTTTTCGTGGATTCACGACTTTGCGGATTTTATATGTAAGCATATCTAAATATATAACGCAGATTTTTCACTGCTTCGTGGGTTTCTGCGGACAATGGGTCTTTTTACTTCTGGTATTTGCTTCCTCAGTTGGTTTGCCCAGTTGATTTCATACAAGAGATGCTATTGGCGGATGGCTGAGAAGCTACCCAATCAGAGCACGCAGTTAAGTTCCTGTGTGCTGCTGATTGGCTCAGCGACGGAGTGCTGCATTAACCAGGAAATCTCATCTTACTCATTCAGCATTAATGTGCTCTTGCTACTGCATTCAGGGGATTATCACCTTCATCGTCATCATTTTTACTGCGCAGCATATTCATCACGTCATATATAGCTACATGTACTTCGCTATACAGTAAGTGTAAACTTATCTACCGATTTCATATTGCTTAGCAGTTGTCCCTGTTATTAATAGAGTAAAGGATGGGTTGTAAACAATACAGGGAGGGTTTAAAAACGTCTAAATACACGTTAAATAATTAAATAAATATAGTGTCCCTACTTCGCGGAAATTCAGTTATCGCGGTCGGCCTTGGAACCTATCTCCCGCGATAAGTGAGGGATTACTGTATATACAATATATATGCACCTTCCTTGTGTCTTACAAGTGGAACCACAAGAGGCGGGGCTGCCATGATGTCATTGCTGGAGGACCACCCTCAGCCTTTATAGTCTGACTGAGGAGTCCTCAGAGTGTCACTGATAGTTGTGGGCTGTGAATCATTTATTCCTGAACATTATCCCACTCTTCCAATGGATTTTTGGATTATATATATACTGTATATATATATATATATATATATATATATATATATATATATATTTTTTTTTTTTTTACTTTTTTCTTGCCTTGCCATTTTTTATACTTTTTTGGATCATCTAATACATTACAGAACAACAAAGGAACATTGTTTCTTTTTTGTCCTGTCAGAAGTTTATGGTTATCCCCACTCTTGAAGAGTGTTTTTCAACTTTTAAAATCCTGAACCCCCTTCTGTGCCTATGCAGGATCTGAAGCCTGCTTTTTGAGTTTGAGGGCAGGCTACCTGAGGTGAGGCTTGTTTCTTTTCTTTTTTTTTTTTTTTTTTTTTAATTAAAATCAAATAACATTCCATACAAATAACTTAATTACAAAAAAAAAAAGGTTTGAAACAAATCAACACCCATCCCTGAGAAAGAGAGCTTGGCCACCGGTGTAAAATTTTATGCTAGTAAAAATAAGTAAATAGATAAGTTAATGAATTAATAAAGATAAATGGAGTAAAAGAGAGGATAGAACCTGCTTCCTCAATTTAAATGCTTATTCTAAAATGTTATCGATTAGATCCTGCCAGATTTTGAAAAACTTTTGTACAGATCCTCCAAGTGAGAATTAGATTTTTTCCAATTTTAGATACAATATAACATCAGTTACCCACTGACTTAACAGAAGTGAGTTAGGATTCTTCCAATTGAGTAAGAAAAGTCTGTGTGCCAATAGTGTCAGTCAGTCAGTCATTAACCCATCTATCTATTTACAGTGCATCCGGAAAGTATTCACAGCGCATCACTTTTTGCACATTTTGTTATGTTGCAGCCTTATTCCAAAATGGATTCAATTCTTTTTTTTCCTCAGAATTCTACACACAACACCCCATAATGACAACGTGAAAAAAGTTTACTTGAGGTTTTTGCAAATTTATTAAAAATAAAAAATTGAGAAAGCACATGTACATACAGTAAGTATTCACAGTCTTTGCCATGAAGCTCAAAATTGAGCTCAGTTGCATCCTGTTTCCCCTGATCATCCTTGAGATGTTTCTGCAGCTTCATTGGAGTCCACCTGTGGTAAATTCAGTTGGCTGGACAGGATTTGGAAAGGCACACACCTGTCTATATAAGGTCCCACAGTTGACAGTTCATGTCAGAGCACAAACCAAGCATGAAGTCAAAAGAATTGTCTGTAGACCTCTGAGACAGGATTGTCTCAAGGCACAAATCTGGGGAAGGTCACAGAAAAATTTCTGCTGCTTTAAAGGTCCCAATGAGCACAGTGGCCTCCATCATCCATAAGTGGAAGAAGTTCAAAACCACCAGGACTCTTCCTAGAGCTGGCCAGCCATCTAAACTGTGCGATCAGGGGAGAAGGGCCTTAGTCAGGGAGGTGACCAAGAACCCAATAGTCACTGTGTCAGAGCTCCAGAGGTCCTCTGTGGAGAGAGAAGAACCTTCCAGAAGTACAACCATCTCTGCAGCAATCCACCAATTAGGCCTGTATGGTAGAGTGGCCAGACGGAAGCCACTCCTTAGTAAAAGGCACATGGCAGCCCACCTGCAGTTTTCCAAAAGGCACCTGAAGGACTCTCAGACCATGAGAAAGAAAATTCTCTGGTCTGATGAGACAAAGATTGAACTCTTTGGTGTGATAGCCAGGCATCACGTTTGGAGGAAAGCAGGCACTGCTCATCACCAGGCCAATACCATTCCTACAGTGAAACATGGTGGTGGCAGCATCATGCTGTGGGGATGTTTTTCAGCGGCAGGGACTGGGAGACTAGTCAGGATAAAGGGAAAGATGACTGAAGCAATGTACAGAGACATCCTGGATGAAAACCTGCTCCAGAGCGCTCTTGACCTCAGACTGGGGCGACGGTTCATCTTTCAACAGGACAACGACCATAAGCACACAGCCAAGATATCAAAGAAGTGGCTTCAGAACAACTCTGTCAATGTCCTTGAGTGGCCCAGCCAGAGCCCAGACTTGAATCCGATTGAACATCTCTGGAGAGATCTTAAAATGGCTGTGCACCGACGCTTCCCATCCAACCTGATGGAGCTTGAGAGGTGCTGCAAAGAGGAATGGGCGAAACTGGCCAAGGATAGGTGTGCCAAGCTTGTGGCATCATATTCAAAAAGACTTGAGGCTGGAATTGCTGCCAAAGGTGCATCGACAAAGTATTGAGCAAAGGCTGTGAATACTTATGTACATGGGATTTCTCAGTTTTTTTATTTTTAATAAATTTGCAAAAACCTCAAGTAAACTTTTTTCACGTTGTCATTATGGGGTGTTGTGTGTAGAATTCTGAGGAAAAAAAATGAATTTAATCCATTTTGGAATAAGGCTGTAACATAACAAAATGTGGAAAAAGTGATGCGCTGTGAATACTTTCTGGATGCACTCTATCTATCTATCTATCTATCTATCTATCTATCTATCTATCTATCTATCTATCTATCTATCTATCTATCTATCTATCTATCTATCTATCTATCTATCTATCTATCTATCTATCTATCTATCTATCATCACACACATGCACCTAAGAGGCAGCCAAGAGATCTAACTGAGAGTGAAATGCCGCTACAGAAGGTAAACAGGTGTACTAATTCCTTTTCTCCCACCACCATCTGGAGCGCTGACCCCCATTACCGTGGTTAGGAAGTGTTTGAAGGCTCTCTTGCTCTGCGGATGTCTCTCTAAATGCTAACGGTCTCGATGTGAGGTTCCGTTTATTTTTATGTTATGGTGAGGATAACCAGTCATGTGCTGCCTTTGTAACGTCAAGAGCACTTTTCACAACTTAAAATCTTTTATCAAGCACATCACTCTCATTTGAAATTGTCCAAAATGTTTCCAGGGCCACATGTTCTGGGCCTGCACCAAATTAACATCATTCTGGACCAAAATCTTTAAATGTTTATCAGACATCCTTGGTGTCGCAATCCCTCCTAACCCATTAACAGCTGTGTCTGCTGGGCTCACAGGTGGGCTTAAAGTGGACAAGGACAAACAAACTGGAATGGCCTTTACTACAATATTAACACGTAGACTTATCTCAACTGGAAGAATCCCAGCCCACCTTTTTTAAGTCAGTGGGCAACTGATGTCATATACTATTTGAAATTGGAAATAATCAAATTCTCACTTACAGGATCTGTGCAACACTTTTGTTAAGACTTGGCAGGACTTAATCAATAACATATTAGAATAAGCATTTATATTGGGGATTAAAGACTCCTTTCTCTTTTTATTACTTTCAAAGTTTTACTCAGCTGTTGGCCTTCCTCTTTCTCATGGGTGAGGGTTGAATTTAATTCAATTCTGTTAAGTTTGACTTGATTGTATGGAACATTACAGGCTTTTAATAATTTCATTAAAAAATGAAACATTAAAAAAAACTTTTCACGCGTTGTGGTCCATTTTTGCAGGCTTGTCCTGTAATGCTTGTTTCAAAACAGACCCTCATTAATGTTGACATCATTTGTAAGATGCTTTGGATAATGCTTTTGAGAAATCAATTCATGCATTTATCTCTAGTAGGATTGACTACTGCAATGTGGTGTTCACTGGATGTTCAAACTGTTGTTTATACAGCCTCCAGTTAATCCAAAATGCTGCTGCGAGAATAATTAGAAGAACAAGAAACACATAACCCCAGGTCTAGAGTAATTACACTGGCTCCCGGTTAAGTTTAGGGAAGATGTGAAAATCCTCCTTTTAACATATAAAGCCTTAAATGGCCGAGGTCCGGCTTACTTTTCTGAAGTTATCATGAGTTACAAACCAGAGTGCATATTAAGATCTGCTTATGATTACAAGGATTAATAAAATAACAGTGGGAGGTCGAGCTTTTACTTACAGGGCCCCTAAACTGTGGAATGGTCTGCCTGCTACTATAAGAGATGCCCCTTCACTCTCAGGCTGAAGACTCACTACTTCAGTTTAGCACACCCTGACTAGAGCTGCTGATTAACTGTACAGACTGCATCTCTGTTGTTAATCATTAGCACTAAAATATAAGTAACATGATCGTTATAATTTGTTACTAACCCTCACCTATTCTGGTTCTCTTCTCGGTACTCAAATGTGGCACTTGATGCCCTCCTGCCAAGTTGTTCTACCTGCCTAAGGTAAAGTCGTCTCTGACGGAGGATCGCAGGAATCATCAGGTAGAGGGGTCCTTTCGTCGGATTGGCTGTTTCAGCTGTTGAATGACCAGTTAGGGGGGAGACAGCTTGATGGCCGAGGTCTCCAGGACTCTGAACAAATCCAAATCCTATTCTGTGATATCGTCTACTGTTGAATTCTGCTCTGTACTTGTAATATTTTTATTTTTATATTGTATTGAGGATGACTTGTGTTCTGTTCTGTGTGTTGTGTTGTATTTACCCCATTTATTTGACACTCACTACACACCCAACCTACCTGGAAAGGGGTCTCTCTTTGAATTGCCTTTCCCAAGGTTTCTTTCATTTTTGGGGGGGAGTTTTTCCTTGTCTTCTTAGAGAGTCAAGGCTGGGGGGCTGTCAAGAAGCAAGGCCTGTTAAAGGCCATGGTGGCACTTCCTGTGTGATTTGGGGCTCTACAACAAAAAATTGTATTGTATTGTATTGTATATCAGGCACTTGCTACCAAGAGAGTAAATGTGTAGGAGAGAATAGGAAGGAAGTGGCTTCACCCACTGTGCCCGCTGCTCTTTTAGAGCCTCGTGATGTTGCTGTCTTAAAGTTAAGACCAATGGCGGGCCGTCAGGGCCTGCAAGTCCTTCTCTGCTGGCCTAAAAAAATATCTGAATCACCATATTTTGTCCATGAGTACTTATTAAATAATAGTCTGTCCGGTTTCTTTCATAGCTTTTCCGATGGCTGTGCTGCTTCCAGGCGTGTATTTTCGTATTAAAGCATTTAACCATTCACATTTCAGCCATCATTTGTTGCCAGGCAGGGTCAAAGGCAAAGAAGTCTGCCCGGAGGCCTTCACAATCCGTTCTGCAGGCCCTCTAACACAAAATAAATGTCGATTAAACCGTTGCTTCAACCAATCAGATTCTGAGTTGGTGTCACTAGGGCCCTCTAGCAGGCGTACGGCAACGTCACCGTATTCAGACCCATTGATTGGATAGGATGGTGTAATAGAAAAATCTGAATGAGAGCATCATGGTGCAGCTGTACACATTGGTATGTTTGGCGGTGACCATTCCCGTGTCCACTGCTTCTGTCGAGCGGACATTTTCAGCCCTAAAGCGAATTAAAACTTATGCCAGAAATACGACAGGGCAGGTTTGACTTTCAGCATTAGCTTTGATGGCGATAGAAGGGGACTTCGTGATGGAACTGAAGTGCATGGATAATCTGTACGACAGAGTAATTGAACTGTTTTTGAGGAAAGAGAGGAGGATGGATTTTGTTTACAAATAATTTGAATTTTTTGGTGAGTAAAATGTTGCAATTTTCCTAAATAATATTGCAAGTTTATGAGTTATTATTGATGTTTTTTATGTGTGTCGCGGGCTGTAGCTGCAGTAGAAAGGAACTTGTTCACCCCTGGTTTGTCTATTCAATAAAGACATTTATTGTGGCTACAGGAGTTATCTATCTGCGATGCAACGGCTCTTTATACTGTATTTCTGCATATTAAGATGGTTTTTATAACCATAAATTAGTTTTTGAGGGGTGGGTTGATTCAGACGGAGCACTACTGAAGGCCTAGGTGTGAAATGCACGGTCCGCCACTGATTAAGACACTCCAGGACTGTTTTACAATGAAAACTGCTCCATGATCTTTACTAAGGTTTATTGATTTTTTTTTTCCTTACATATAGTTATTATTGATTAATTTTTCATGAGAGTGTTTGATTTTTCCAATGTTAATATCCTCCCAACGATGGAATCTTAACAGGCCGTTTGGGCACATGAATAAAAGACCAGAAAGCTTCATCAAAGAAAGAGGCACAGGGTCAAAATCGGGTGATCGATGAAACAAAATGCTGCCTTGTAGTCAAGAAGGGCAGAAGGAAAGGTTCAGAGCAATTAAACGAAATTCATTCTCGCACGCTAGAATATCTGTAATCTTAGTGAACCGGGAAGTGGACGACGCTTGGCGGTGACCTCATGTGCCACACACTTCTAGTCGCTCCTGCTTAGCAACGTGATGACAATCATAAACAAATGGGCCAAAAATCGGCAGTGCTCACAAACCAAAACAAGACGAGAGAAGTAATGAACTGTAATAGAAATGAACTGAAATGAAAGCGCAGTGGGCTGGCGCCCTGCCCGGGGATTTGTTGCTGCCTTGCACCCTGTGCTGGCTGGGATTGGCTCCGGCAGACCCCTGTGACCCTGTGTTAGGATATAGCGGGTTGGATCATGACTTACTGACTGACTGAAATGAAAGCTCTGATTCTGCCTAATCATAAAGGCGGTTTCATTGTGATGCTGGTGTCACTGCATTGCCATTTGTCACGGGGGTCTGTTGCGATTTTCTTGTCCGCAGGTTTATTGTTAGGCGTTGCTGCCATGTGGTTGACGTCACTGAGACGTGTGAGCTCATCAGGTTTCACTATTTAAGATGGTGGCACTGCATACTCAGTGGTGTCCAAATCCTGTGGATTCGCTTATCTGCTAATATGAAAGCGTAACCCGTTTCCCAGAATCCTCGGTTTACCACACAGCAAAAAAAGAAATTCCCAGAGGCCTGTCCCGCAGGAGCAAAATGTGAGATTAAGTAATAAAAGGCTGGTGTTGACCTTCGATGTCAGGGGCATCACTCGTTCTCTACTGAATAAATCAACGTGTGTCTATGTGGTGGCAAAAAGCCTTTGAACCCCATTAGTGGTGGGGACTGGGGCTTGCAGATTGTCCCCTACAAACGAGGACTTTCCAGTAAGTGCAGGTCATAAGTTTGCTCTAATCAATCCGCTGCCCTTTGTACATATCGTCCATCGCTACTATCGATTCAATGGTTTAGTGAGATCCTCGTATTTCTCGATCACAGCTTCTGGCAGAGCACCTGCAAGATGATCGAACTTGACTATAGAGGACATAAAAGTCGGAACAAGTATTCCGTAGGTGAACCTGTAGAAGGATCATCACTGAGCCTAGAGAGGCTACCGGGCACCCCGTCTCCACCCGCTGGTCTTCCCCACTGGCCATGTGTTCCTCTGGAACCCATAGGATCAGTGAATCACAAGCCGTAGCTTTCGTATCCACAGGGTTTAAAGCCCCGCAAATAATAAGAATTGACCGTATATGGATCATACTAAGCCAAATACAAACTTTTCACTGGTCAGCAAGCATTTTGCTACTGGGATTCTTTCATCTGTACTTTAACAAATTTCACTTGCTGACTCCAAATCTGAAAACCGTTTTCGTCCAGCAGCATGTCCCATTTTTTAGTTATGATGTTCCAGGTCTTGGACAACTAGGGTGACAGGACAGTAAAGGCGATGCATTTCAGCATTTAAGAAATAAGTCTGGTCTCGAGAAAAGTGAAGCCAAAATGAAGGAAGGAGTTTCTGTTGGCCCTGAAATCCGTGAATTGATGCTTGACGATGAGTTCAAAAGGGAACTGAACCCAACTGAAACAGCACCCTCATTCGGGCAGGTTGTCCAGAATTTTCTTGACAGTCACAGAGCAGAGAATTATACTGAGCTTGTGAATAATATGCTGAAAGTATATTAGCTTACGGGAGCCTGAATGTCACTGAAGACACATTTTTTACATTCTCATCTCGACTTTTTTCCACCAAAACTAAGCGATGTCAGAGATGAGCATGGGGAAAGATTTCATCAAGATATAAAGGTGATGGAAAACTGATATCGGGGAAAATTAATCGGGAAATTGATGGGTGACTACTGTTGGTTCTTGCAAAGAGAGACGGGTGTGAAGTACAAGCGCAAAAGCGAGTGCCTCCCAACATTTCTGAGCACGCTGACCTCACTTTTATATTGAGGTAAATTGACATAAATATGCTTTAATGTGTCTCTGGGATCGTCTTCTGGTTTGTTTTCAGAATAAACACATCAAAACAACTTTGGTGAGACAGTCCAAACTCCAGATATCGTGTTGATATATAATATTCATATTCAAAAGTGTCAAAACGTCAATGATGTGTATTTCAAAAACCTGACGTGCTAGCTTAATTCCAATTTCATATATGAAACCAGTGTGAATAATTTAATAAAGAGATGATCTGAAGTTCCCAGTAGCAAACAAAAAATATTTTTTTGTATATCAGTGTTTTGATTAGTTAGGGAAAGAATTTTCAGCTAGCCCATACGTTTTATCTCTCATTTTTTGGTTGTGATTCTAGATTTCGCTCCTACTGGGTTTTATGGAATTTTTAGTTAATCTTTATATATAATATGCTATTACTGTGGCTGTCTGTTTGTCTGTCCAGGATTTTAAATCACCTGTAGATCAAACCGTTTGACCGATTGACCTGAAATTTGGTACACATACACTACGTAATGTCTACTGTCCGCTTTCGGGGGGATGATTGACCTCCAAGGTTATTCCTCTTTTTATTTTTATTTTATTTTATTGTAGAATCAACTCATGGCAGTGGCCAGCAGAGCATATATATATATATATATATATATATATATATATATATATATATATATATATATATATACAGTATATATATATATATATATATATATATATATATATATATATATATATACTGCGGTGGGTTGGCACCCTGCCCAGGATTGGTTCCCTGCCTTGTGCCCTGTGTTGGCTGGGATTGGCTCCAGCAGACCCCCATGACCCTGTGTTCGGATTCAGCGGGTTGGAAAATGGATGGATGGATGGATGGATATATATATACATACAGTGGGTACGGAAAGTATTCAGACCCCCTTCAATTTTTCACTCTTTGTTATATTGCAGCCATTTGCTAAAATCATTTCAATTAATTGTTTTCCTCATTAATGTACACACAGCACCCCATATTGACAGACAAAAAAAAGAATTTTTGAAAATGTTGCAGATTTATTAAAACAGAAAAACAGAAATATCACATGGTCCTAAGTATTCAGACCCTTTGCTCAGTATTTAGTAGAAGCACCCTTTTGAGCTAATACAGCCATGAGTCTTCTTGGGAAAGATGCAACAAGTTTATCCACACCTGGATTTGGGGATCCTCTGCCATTCCTCCTTGCAGATCCTCTCCAGTTCTGTCAGGTTGGATGGTAAACGTTGGTGGACAGCCATTTTTAGGTCTCTCCAGAGATGCTCAATTGGGTTTAAGTCAGGGCTCTGGCTGGGCCATTCAAGAACAGTCACAGAGTTGTTGTGAAGCCACTCCTTCATCATTTTAGCTGTGTGCTTAGGGTCATGGTCTTGTTGGAAGGTAAACCTTCGGCCCAGTCTGAGGTCCTTAGCACTCTGGAGAAGGTTTTTGTCCAGGATATCCCTGTACTTGGCCACATTCATCTTTCCCTCGATTGCAACCAGTCGTCCTGTCCCTGCAGCTGAAAAACACCCCCACAACATGATGCTGCCACCGCCATGCTTCACTGTGGGGACTGTATTGGACAAGTGATGAGCAGTGCCTGGTTGTCTCCACACATACCGCTTAGAATTAAGGCCAAAAAGTTCTATCTTGGTCTCATCAGACCAGAGAATCTTATTTCTCACCATCTCAGAGTCCTTCAGGTGTCTTTTAGCAAACTCCATGCGGGCTGTCATGTGTCTTGCACTGAGGTATGATTTTAGCAAATGGCTGCAATATGACAAAGAGTGAAAAATTGAAGGGGGTCTGAATACTTTCCGTACCCACTGTATATATATATATATATATATAATAATAATAATAATAATAAATTTTTTATATATATATATATATATATATATATATATATATATATATATATATATATATATATATATATATACAGTCGATTCTGCTTAATTGGGCCACTGGTTAATTGGGGCAGTCACTTATTTGGGCCAAATCTCATGGAATGAAAACCAAAATAATAAACTAATACATAATTTAAATGCTTAATCGGGACAGTAGCAGACGCGTGCTGCAAGTCAGTGATCTATCGTCACCCGTCGAAGAAGCACTGGTAAGTTTAGATAGTACAATCTTAGAGTGGAGTAGCACATGTCTGCATAATAGTCTACCGTCACCACTACCGCACAGTATTCAGTTACCCCTACACCACCTCGCGTGTACGTATAACGTATAAGTAAACTTTTTTTTTGTCAATTTTATTTATAAAATTATAACCCTTGCCAAGATGCCAAGAAATTATTTTACACTTTCAAATAAAATTTCTTTGCTGGATAAAATTAAAAGCCAGCCATTTAATACAAGCCATCGTAGGCTCGCTAAGATAACTGGTGTACCAAAATATACCATAGTGCATCTCTTACAACAAGAAAATCAACTGCGTGAGGAATGGGCATTACAGAAAAGACGAACTGCAAAGGACAAAGTACAGACTTACAAAAACAAAAGACAGACTACACTTGATGCATTTTTGCAGCATTAATTTGTATGTACATACCTAATTATTTTACTTTAGAATTTATTATTATTTTTTCTTTACAGCTTATATTATTTTCTTATAATTTATATTTGGGTTCAATAATTTATTAAAATATTGAAAAAATTATTTATTGTTTAATTTTATGTGGAATTCGCTTATTTGGGGCAGCCGCTTAATCGGGACAAAATGTCCTAGTTCTAATGTGTCCCAATTAAGAGGAATCGACTGTATATATATATATATATATATATATATATATATATTTGGCAAAAATCTACTCTCTCTATATAATATCCTACGCCTAAAAGTGCAACGATTTTGTGCAGTGATTTTATGTCATGTTTTAAATCGGGCTTATTTTAAAACCTACATATTATATGTTTGGTATGATTCTTTTCAGAATTTATTGAACTTTAATGTGATGTTAGATTTTCAGATTTTTATTCCATTCTTAAATTATAAACTAAAATATCAAGAAAGTCATTGTCTTTAATGAGATCGTCTGATGTTGAACACCCAAACTGGCTATTAGATGTCGGCAATGGCATTATTGAGACTTTAGAAACTCCAGATAGTTGGAAATCTTCAAACATCGTTCGAGATATTTAAAATGAATTTATTTCATCCAAGGTGCAACTGAAGCGGCCTACCAGGCTTGGCCCCCGGTATATATATATATATATATATTTACTGTATATAGTAGCTGTGTAAACCTGTACTGTAAAAAGCCCAGGTTTCTAGAAACCATGGATTCTGGCACTTCAATCAATCAATCAACCTCATCGGTTGTGTATTAGCAGCTCCTCGTTGGTTTTGTTTTGCCAATGTGCTCACCGCCGTTGTCTATCAGTGGCTAAGCGTGTTTTTTCTTTCCTCAGAGGTTTTGTTTTGCCGATGTGCTCGCCTCGCTTGTGTATTAGCGGCAGTGGTTTCACTTTCGTGACAGAGTCACTTTCTTTGAGCTCCATGCTGTAGCCTCGCACTTCTGGGCCGGACAGACAGACAGACGCACTTCCACGTGTAGACGTTTATATATAAGATATGTATGTGTATATGTATATACAGTATATACAATACGATACCGTGGCTACCATGCCCAATACCATCTGAAAGCCAACTTATTGATCCACCCCCTCCTTACCCCCCCCCCTTTTGCTATATGTTGCCATTAATTCCTGGATGTCTAATTATTTTCCTCTGATGATGACACCTGGTAGGTTGTCAAAAGCTTAGGAATAAAAAGCTACTTTAAGATATGTGGTTCATTTTCTCCCTTTTCGGATTGCTAGTTACAAATATGCAAACTGTATCACAGACCTTTGTTTTCTATATACATACACATATAAAGCATTAACAGAATGAATTATTAAACTCAACTAATAGGACTGAATGTAAATGAAGAGTTAAAGCTGAAACCTCAAGAGGTTTCTGCCTCACCTTAGAGAAGCTTCCCAGTAAGAGGAGTAATGAATCCATCCCAGGGCCATCTTAATATATTGGCACAATGGGCACTGGTCAGGGTGCCCCAGGAGAATAGGAGCCCACAATGTTTCTGATGCCTGTGTATTTTTCTGTTTTCCTCTCAAAACAGGTTCTGCTGAGCACTACTCTGACCAGGGGGCCCTATGACGCTGTTACGACGGCCCTGTCTGTGTGTGTGAGTGTGTGCTCAGTGACTGGCACATTTCTGCCTTGTGCCCAATGCTGCTGAGATGGACTCCACCCTCAACCAGATCCCAGATTCTGGGTCTTTCAACTCAAAAGTAAATCCCGTTAAGTGGAAATTACAGGGAAAAACATTGGCACAATGGGCACTGGCCAGGGTGCCCCAGGAGAATAGGGGCCTACAATGTTTCTGATGCCTGTGTATGTTTCTGTTTTCCTCTCAAAACAGGGGTCCCAAAGCACTACTTTGCCTATGATGCTGGTATGACTGCCCTGAGCCCCCTCCCACACCACCCAGTAAAAGGGGATAAACTGATGGGAAAGCCCATACACCCCTCCAATGAAGCAGTGTTAAGATCAACAGAATGATATCCAAACACCTTCTGTTCATAATAACGGGAGAATCGCCATGAGTTAGAAATGACCGGTGGCCTTAAATGATTGGAGGAGATGATAAAGTTTGGCATATTGAGAGGCAGAAGACATGATGTTTTTGATAAGGTGAATGTATAAAGGCAAATGAATGATTTCATTAATTGCTCCCTCCATCGACTGAGACATTTGTGCATAACTCTGTTCCAAATAAAGAAATGTTCTGTGTTCTCATCTGGGCTCTGTGACTGTCATCTTTGAAGGTGATAGAGGAAAGTATTATTCCCGTGACATTTTCACCCTTTGTCTACTTTCTTGATTTAACTTTTCAATCGCATCCTGCTTTTTAGGTTCATTTCCTTGGATGTTTCTCTTTCGCCTCAATTTTTTTGAGCCCCCAAACCCATTAGAAATGTCTTCTGTAAACTTTATGAATCCTTGGCATGCAAAACTTCAGGTTTAGCTGCTGAGAGAAGCAGAGGACAATCGAGAAGATAACCTGCAATAACATTTTCAGAGGACTTGGTGGTTCTGATCTCATCATTTTTACATCTTGGATAAATCAAAACTTCGGCCACAATCATCATCATCATCATCTTCATTATACGAGCAAATGTGGAAGATGTTGTTTAGAAATGGCTTGAACTTCCCAGACCATCAGTCAGGATTGGGCCCAGACGTTGATTACCAGCCTACCAGGGTGAATTGCAGAGGTCTTGAAAAAGAAAGAAGGGCCAACACCGCAAATATGGACTCTTTGTATAAACTTCATGTCATTGACAATAAAAGCCTTGGAAACTTATGAATTGCTTGTAATTCTACTTCAGTACACCATAGAAACATCTGACAAAAAGATCTAAAAACACTGAAGCAGCAAACTTTGTGAAAACCAACACTTGGGTCATTCTCAAAACTTGTGGCCACAACTGTAGAGATGATGTGCTCCTCAGCTTGGCCTAGTTTTGCTTGACCAGATCACGGAGTACCTGACCAATGTCCAGACTCCATTTGCTCGTGATGGACGGCTCCAAAGTGCATTTCCTAAGCACAAACTTGCTGCTGTTCCAGTGAGTCAGGAAACAGGAAAGGATGGCATAAGGAAGACTTCAAAAATGGAAGAAAATTCCCCAGCTTGAGGAGAATGATGCAGAATATTATTACACATCTGTAGAAGTAAAGGGAAGCAGGACAGTAAAAGTAGCAGAAGCCCTCCAGACGCCCAATGGAAGTCAGAAGTACAAGGGGAGGGGGGGGGGTCTCAGCATGTGGATGATTTCTGAGAGAGTACCAACACGACCAACAGTGGAGCACCGCTTGGTTTCGCGAGGCCCGTTTCTTCTTTATTGTGTTTCCGCTCTCCATCATGGATCTGACAAATGGACACAGCTCCCGCACCAATGTGGCTTCCAATGCACTCTGCAGTTCAAAGGGGAGGCAGCTGCAATCCACATTTCCACACATTGGCAAATTCTGTTTCACTGACTCATCAAGTAAATATGTGGCATTGTCAGGAAGTGGCCTGGGTCTCTGCTGTGCCACCATGTGCCCGCCGACGAGCTGCATTCACTAATGTCATTAGCATACTTTGCTGCTTCCCACAGACCTTGGTTGGCTAAGGCCCGGCCATTATGCTCCTCTGCTTCTCACAGGCCGACTAGTCTAAGGACTGGCCTTGATGGTTTTCTGTCTTTTGCAGACCTTGTAATTAAGCACATAAAATTATAGATTGGTTGATCCCACACGTTTGGCAGAAAAACTTGGTCATTATGGTTTCTGATTTTTACAGATCTAATTGAAAGAGGACTGGTTATTATGGTCTAGATGATCTTACAGCAGTGGTTACGTATGCTCTAGACATTACTCTTCAGTGGATCTCACAGATTTGACCAAATAGGCTCTCACTTATTTTGTTTCATGGACTTGGATAGAGAAACAATGAACACCCATTGTCAGTGTGGACTGTCATAACTCAACTAAATGGGACCTGGAGATCAATTAGAGTTAGAAAACATGTATTTGGATTTCTGATTATTATGGCTCTGCTTATTAATGCTTGGTGGATCTTACCAACCCTCGTGAGTGTGAAATGATACCCTTGGTTTCACATTCTCATTTATTTTGTTTCATGGGTTTGGATGGATGGAGGAACAAGGAATATCCATCTGACTTAGCTAAACAGGACCTGGAGATCGTTTAGAATTAGAAAACATAAATTTGGATTTCTGACTGATGTGGCTCTGCTTATTAATGCTTTGTGGATCTTACCAACCCTCATGACTGTGAACTGGACACCTTAGCTTCACACTTTCATTTATTTTGTTTCATGGACTTGATTGGATGGAGAAACAAGGAACATCCCATGTCAGTGTACTATCATAACTCAGCTAAACAGGACCTGGAGATCGTTTAGAATTAGAAAACATATATTTGGATTTCTGATTATTATGGCTCTGCTTATTAATGCTTGGTGGATCTTAACCCTAACCCTTATGAGTGTGAAATGGAACCCTTGGCTTCACACTCTCATTTATTTTGTGTAATGGGTTTGGATGGATGGATGGATGGATGGATGGATGGATGGATGGATGGATGGATGGATGGATGGATGGATGGAGAAACAATAAACATTCATTGTCAATGGACTATCATAACTCAACTAAATGGGACCTGGAGATCAATTAGAGTTACAAAACTTATATTTGGATTTCTGATTATTATGGCTCCTCTTATTAATGCTTGGTGAATCTTACCAACCATCATGACTGTGAACTGGATCCCTTAGCTTCACACTCTCATTTATTTTTTTTCATGGGGATGGATAGATGGAGGAACAAGGAACATCCATCCAACTCAGCTAAACAGGACCTGGTGATTGTTTAGAATTAGAAAACATATACAGTATTTGGATTTCTGATTATTATATATTATATATTATGTGAATTTCCCATTGGGATTAATAAAGTATCTATCTATCTATCTATCTATCTATCTATCTATCTATCTATCTATCTATCTATCTATCTATCTATCTATCTATCTATCTATCTATCTATCTATCTATCTATCTATCTATCTATCTTATTATAGCTCTGCTTATTAATGCTTTGTGGATCTTACAAACCCTTATGAGAGTGAACTGGACCCCTTGGCTTCACACTCTCATTTATTTTGTATAATGGGTTTGGATGGAAGGGTGGATGGATGGATGGAGGAACAACGAACGTCCATTGTCAGTGGATTGTCAGAACTCAGCTGAACAGGATCTGGAGATCAATTAGAGTTATAAAGCATATAACTGGATTCCTGCTGATCTTACAAACCCTCATGAACGTGAATTATTGGACCCCTTGGCTTCACACTGGCATTTAGTATTGTCACACACAGGCGCTTGGGAGGCAGGCTAAGGGCTTAACCAAGGGCAGGGATTGATGAAGTGCACTAACCTTTCTTCTCCCTCTTCTACAGATCACCTGAACAGAAGCCCGCTTAATACTTCACCAGTTCCTGTATTCCTTTCCTGACCACGCCTCCTTCTGACCTCACTTCCGGTTTGAACCCTCATGGACCCGCCTCTTCCTACCCTACAACTATTAATGCCAAGCACCTTCCCTTCTTACCCCGTCCCTATTTGGACATTGGCCCCGACACTACTCTGGAGTTATTTTCTTGACTGAGCAGTTGTTAACAATATACGAGGTGGGTCCCCAACTCTTTCTCTGCTTTCTGTCTCTTGTTATACAGTGTCTGGATGGTTGAGGGAATGCAATATCTAGGAGATTTGAATCCACGGAAGCGGTTGCTGTGATTTGATTAAGTCACAGACTTACTTGATTTGGAGTGGAGTCCAGCTATTGACTGGCACCCTTAGTGGCCCATCCATTACAAATAGAGGGGTGGGAGGACAGGCTATTATGATCTAACAAGCTCTCAGCCATATTCAGGGGTCCCCAACTCCAGTCCTGGAGGCCCCCCAGTGGCTGCAGGTTTTCATTCTCACCCTTGTCTTAGTTAGTGACCTGTTTTTGCTGCTAATTAACTCCTTTTACATTCATTTTAATGGTCTTGTTTTTTAAGATGTGTTCCCCTGAATTGCTTCATGTGAAGTGAGTGAGCCAACAGAAGACCAGATAAGTCAGGGCCTCAAACTCTAACCCATTTCACTCCAACCAGATGCTTAATCAGGCACAGAGTCCTGTCGTTAATTAAACCCATTCTTTAATTCCGTGGCTTGTTGCTGCTCTTATTGTTTAATAGCAAACATTTCTGACACTGTTGATTTTCTCTTTTCTAAGAACGCCGGTCAAATGTTTAGGGGACCTGAGGAGACCAACATTCCTGAGACCTTCAATTTTCTTTATTTTCAGATATTGTACGAGGGACGTTCAACAAAGTTTCCACACTTTTTTTTTAAATCTATTTATTAAGAATTTCAAAAACAAATTACATCACTTTTCTACATAGTGTGGCAGACGTTTAGGACTCTTGCCCAGCTGGGATGCCTGGAGAGTGGAAAGACCAGGAGAGAAACAATATCTTCCCCCGGGACATGAGAGGGCAGCCGCCCTGGTTGGCATTAGGGCCACGGGAGCAGAACTTAGAAGTTCAACCCTGTGGGGGCCCATGGCTGCTGCCAGGGGGCGCCTGGACAATCTCAGAACCCTGGACTACAGCACTTCCACCACACCAGGAAGTGCTACAGAAAGGTCGTCAAAGAGCACCCCAGGTGCATTATAAAAGGGTCCGCCTCACTCCATTTCGAGAGCCCGGGTTGGGAGGAGGAGGACTAAGCTTGCGAAGAGAGGAGTGGAGGCAGCTGAAGAAAAGAAGGCGATAGAGAAGTAAAGGACTTGGCTATTGTGGCTGTTGGGGCATTGTGTACAGTGCTGTGTAAAAGGCAAAAATTTTGGGATGTTTGTCTTGGTGTCACCTTCCTTTGTGATTCAAGTTTCCTGGTGTCGTATCAACTTTTTAAGGCCATCAGCAAAAAAAATATTTTTGGTTGAGCGTGTAGCCTCTGATGCACCACTACTTCCTTTCTTCATTCCTCGTAGCCATGGCTGTAACTGGATGTTCAGAGCGCTCTGCATCCATCACACTAGTACGGCCATGTTTGAACATTTCAGTCCACTCATAGATGACTCAACGAGAGAGAACTTTATCCTCATACTGAGCACACATGCGGAGATGAATTTGTGCTCCCGGCACACCTTCTGCCCACAAAAAGCGTGTGACAGAATGCTGTTCCCCTTTGGTCCCATTTCTAAGTTTCGCAGCCATCTTCACCGCGGGGTGACAACTCTTATACTAAACTGCATGGGCAGCCGGCTTGCCAGTCAGAACGAGTCACATGACACTCTCAGACTCGACCAATCACTACTCCTCCCGCCTTCACCGTTTCATTGTGGGAAACTTTTTGAGCATTCCCCGTATGATGGACACCAGTTGTTTTGGCTCATTTTGTATCTCATTATTGCTTGGCTGCTAATTATGGAAAAAAAAAACAGTTAAGGGGTCTGAGTCTTCAAGAGCAGGTCAATTACAAGGGATTCAAAAGAAGTGAATTAGCAGCCAAGACAGGTCACTAATTAAGAAAAGAGTTAGAATGAAAACCTGCAGCAATGTGTGGCCCTCCAGGACAGGAGTTGGGGGACCCCTGTTTTAGAAGACCTTTAACCACCTTCATATTTAAAGACATGTTAACAAGGTTTGAACTTAAAATTTTTAGAAGCAAAAAACTTTAGTGGGCCTTATAAACCTGAGTAAGAACACACAGGTCCTTATAGCTTGAAAGGCCTCACCGTCTTGGAAGTGACGGTCAGATGTTGGTGAAGTGTGGACAAGTCCTTATGGTTTTGGAGGTTTCAGTTTTATAAAGCAGTGGTCAGTAAGCTTAAAAATCTTGGTCATGGTAGACATTATGGTCTGATGAACCTTTCAGCTACAGAAGAAGTGTCCAGTAAGTTTTAGTGGACCTTCAAACCTGTTTGATTAAGTTCAGTTAATGATGACTTTAAAGCTCCTACAGATAGTCAGGCCATGATGAGAGGTTTAGATCTTTTAGACATATTTGGGTTGTGGTGCAGGAACAGCAAGCTGCAACTCTGGTGGTGGACGTCTGACGTGCCATGAAGCCAATGAGACCAGTCGCCATTTGGTGTGTGTGTGTGTGTGTGTGGGGGGGGGGGTTATGTGGAAGTGGTGCAGACATAGAAGCACCTGAGGGTTCACATGAATGACAACTGGGCTGTCTTAACATATGAGCACTTCTGGGGGTCCCAGGAGCAAAGGTGTCCACGATGTTTCTGATGCCTATGTATGTTTCTGTTTTGCTATCCAAACACAGGTCTCAGGGGGCTGGGGGCCTATGATTCTGTTCAGACGGCCCTGGGTCTGACAACGCAGTGGCACTAAACATGAACGTCGACATGATAAGGAGACTCAGGTCTTTTGATGTGTAGAAATGTTCTACCAGTCCGTAGTAGCCAGTGTGGTGATCTACGCTGAAGTCTCCAGGGGATGCAAACCTGAGCACAATGTCTGAACAAACTTACCAGGAAAGCCTGCGCCATCACAGAGTGAGCCCTGGACACACTGGCAGCTGACATGGAAAAGAGGATGATGGGAAAATTGGACGCCATTATGAAAAATCACCTCCATCCCCTCTAGGAGGCGCCCTTTCTCTTAAGCACTTTTAGCCACAGGCTCATTCTTCAGTTCAGTGTTTCCACCAGATGAACTCAGGTTTATGTTTATTGATTGATTGATTGATCGATTGATTGATTGGTTGGTTGATTGGCTGTATTATCTGTCTCATGAGTCTGCATTCTTGTTTTTAATGTTTCTGTTGCTGTACATATTTGAAATTCCCCTTTAGGATTAATTAAGTTTTATCTAATCTAATCTGATCTATCCACATATATGGTACTAACATGTCATTATGGTTTGATAAATGTCAAAGTTTTAGAAACAAAGGTCAGTAAGCTTTAGTGGACCTTCGAAATTGGATTATGTACAGAGAGTTCATTATGGTTTGATGAAGCTCACAATTCTGCAAGTAACGGTCAATAAGTTTTAGTCGACCATGACAGGTCATTGCAGTTTGAGGAATCTCACAGATTTGATAGAAATGGTCAATACGTTCTATTAAACCTTCAAAAACTGTTTGGATAAGGATAGATCAGTCTGGTTAATAGATCCTACAGATATGAGATGGTTTTAGCAGACTCTGATGGGCTCTGACAGGTCATTATGGATTGATGGATTCCACAGATTTCAAGCAATGGTCCTTAAGGTTTCTCAGTCCTGACAGATCTGGATGAGTCCAGACAAGGTGTTATGGTTTGATCTCACAATTTACAATGAATTGGTCAGTGGTGTTCAATGACCGCTTACACGCCAGGGGCAGGTCATTAATGTTTGATGGATCTCACAGTTTTAGAGCCAATGGTCAGTATGTTTTTGTGGACATAAAGTGTCTTGGTAATTAGGAGCAGGTCATTAAGGCTTGATAAATCTTACAGTTTGAGGAGAAATGATCAATAAGTTTAGTGGACCTTAGATATCTGGATAATTAAGGGCAGATCATTTAGGTTTGATGACGCTCACAGTTTTAGAAACAATGGTCAGTACGTTTTATTGAACGTAACAAATCTGGGTAATTAGAGGCAGGTCATTAAGGTTTGATGAAGCTCTCAGTCTTAGAAGCAATGGCCAGTATGCTTTACTGGAAATACCAAATTGAGGTACATAGAATAAGATCATTATGGTGTGGTCAGTGTGTTTAAATGAATTTGGTAGATGTAGATGTGTGACATTGGGTTGTCATAGTTTGTTGGAACTCACAGTTCTAGAAGACATGGGCCTAACTGTCAGAGCTGCTTTATTTAAGGCAGGTCATTGGGGTTTCGAGATCCTACAGATATGCCGTGAGTGTCCTTATAAGGGGTTTTAATGGACTGCACATGAGTACTGACAGCTCCTTAGGTCTTGATAGATCTTTTTTGAACCTGACAGATCCGGATGGGTAAAGTCTAGTCATTATGGTGTGATAGGTCTCACAATTTTAGAAGTAATGGTCAGTAAGAACTAGTGGACTTTTCATTTCTGGGTCATTAATGATAGTTCAGTACAGTTGGAGCTGGAATGGAGGTGTGTGAGATGACTAGGGTGTGATGGAATGGCACATGGAACTTCTAGAAACAATAATTTGGTAGCTTTTATTTGACATAGGAGCTGTTACCTATACTCTCTGGACATTATGGACTGGTGAATGTGTAAAGATTGTGAGTTTCAATGACCTCATGGCAACCGCTGCCCATGATGTGGTGTGACATTATGACACAGTGGTCAGTTTTTATGGCATGATGAATCACGTAAACCTAGCCTTAGCATGGACTGGTCATTGAGGCTCTCTGGTCTCCGCAGACTTGGATGAGTAAGCACTGGACATGATGGCCTGCTGGATCCCCAATCACTGGGCCGATGAAGCCCTAGTCATTATGTCTTTAGCAACTGCCACAGGCTGGATTCGCAAGGAGCTTGTTAACTTTTCAGAAGTACTCACCAACTTGTCTGGGTAGGGAGTGGAGTCGGAAGGCGCCATGTCATAATAAGGTGGCTGAAGAGGAAGCTTCTGCATTTCCTCTTCTGGTTTGTCTAGATGCACAACCTATGGAGACACCAAAACCTGATGGTTGGTGATCATTTAGATCAGGGGATCATGCCGACTACGCCCCGCCCTCCCCAAGCTCCATACACAGACAAGCCAGAACAGGTGAGCAGATAATCAACCCATAATAACCACATCAAGATGATGTCACCAAAGTGACCCAAAGGAAAGCATAAAAAGGGGTGAGCTGGTTGGTGAGCACACTTGTGGTAGAGTCAATGTGGCACTGCTTCATGTGTATATTTCTGTTCTGGAATGTGCAAGGTCCATATCTGAAAACCAAACAGCAATTAGATTACAATCAGCAGCAGGAATGTTCATTAAAAGACCAGAACTCAGATAGCTTTGAGTGGAATCCTCCTTCCAAATGAAACATAATTATGCTGAGGTCTGAAGGTACAGTGGCCCTGAAGGGCAAGTGTCAAAAATATTTAAAGGTGTGCCGCGCACAATTAAATAAGGAGACGTGCACACTTTTAAGGTGATGCGCACATTCGAACAAAGTGACGCGCAGAATTAAATGTGATGCCACACAATTCAAAAAGGTGATGCGCATAATTGAATGTGGCATGCACAATTAAACAAGGTGACCCACACATTCAAATGGGGTAATACGCAAAATTTAATGTGGTGAAGTAACAATTAAAAGAGGTGACACGCATAATTAAACAAGGAGACGCGCACACTTAAGGTGGCGCGAACATTTGAACAAAGTGATGCGCAGAATTAAATGTGGTGCTGCACAATTATAAAAGGTGACGCGCATAATTGAAAGTGGCGCGCACAATTAAACAAGGAGACGTGCACACTTAAGGTGACACGCACATTCAAACGAAATGACGAGCAGAATTAAATGTGGTGCCAAACAATTAAAAGAGGTGACACGCACAATTGATTGTGGCGCGCACAATTAAACAAGGTGCCGACGCAAAATTAGAGATGACGCGTTCACAATCCGAGGGATGACGACAAGTAAAAGCGCCTTATTGTCTCAAACAGTAATACGTGAACTGTCAAACATATGGGCGCACACATAAATCAATGAACGTGAGGGTTGATTCTTGTCTCTTTTGCTGCTATCCCTCTCCAATGATACAGGACCCAATCGAACATAAAATCACCATTAGGGATGGGAATCGAAAACCGGTTCTTGTTGAGAACCGGTTCCCACTGTTTCAATTCCTTGGAATTGTTTGCCATTTTTGCAAACGATTCCCCTATCGATTCCAGTCGCCTCGAATGACGTCACCGCGTTGCGTAGCGTCATTTACCCAGCAGGAAACATGGCGCGTAAGCGGCACAAATGCTCAAAAGTTTGGTTATACTTTACGAGAAAGGATGACAACAGGGCAACTTGCAATACTTGCAAAGTAGATATTTCATCAAAGGGAGGAAACACTACGAATATGCAAAAGCATTTGCACACAAAACACGCGATAACCTTAAATGAATGTTGTGTTTTTGATCCGCTCCGGACTAATGAATCTCAACCCAGCAGCAGCGGTAACGTTTGCACGTCCTCTCCAGTTAATACGGCAGGTAACTAATCAACTAACATTGCATATTATGTTAGCGTGATTTGCCTTATTGCAAAACCTGCTATTATTGTGCATTGCATTTAGATGACCATGACGAGAGAGACAGACAGAGCCTGGCTGTCTCAGATGCTGGCAGTTCTCGCTGCAGTCTACCGGTAGCTTCTCCTTTGACAGAGGCGGGGAAAAGTAAAATGACACAGGCCAGGATAGACGAATGTCACCGAGCAGTGACTAAGTTTGTGGTAAAAGGCTTGCACCCATTTGCCACAGTAGATGCCCCCGATTTTCGGTAAGTGAACGTGTTTAATTGTAGGCTAAGTCAGGGAATGTCAAATTTGCGTGTTCTCCTCTTACCAGATGTTTCATCCGTTTCCATTTCTGAGCTGAAACGTGTTGAAGGCAGCTGTCACTGCAGATGGATGGGCAAGTTTTAGTCAAGATCATTACCTCACAGTAACGCTACATTATG
This sequence comes from Erpetoichthys calabaricus, assembly GCF_900747795.2. NCBI lineage: Eukaryota > Metazoa > Chordata > Cladistia > Polypteriformes > Polypteridae > Erpetoichthys > Erpetoichthys calabaricus. The sequence goes on along the minus strand of NC_041402.2, from coordinate 178,818,208 downwards.
TCAGGAATGGCCAGGCTCAAGAAAAAGTCCTCAAAACCAAACCAGTGTACCAGGCACAGACAGGGACAGCTGTAGCAGAGGAGACTGATGAGATCTTGGAGGAGTATGGTATCAAAGACAAGGTTGTGGCAGCCACTGTTGATAATGCGGCCAACATGGATGTAGCTGTCAAAATAGTTGATGGTTGCAGAATTGCACAGTGCACAGTTCCATTGGACTTGAGTTGATTGTATTTGTTGCTGGCTGATGTAGTTTTATTTTTGAGTGCTCAGCTCATATATACTTTTAAAAAGGAGAGTGTAAATGTTACTGGACATTCTTGTGTAATTGCTACAGAATAATTTATGTTATACTTTGTTATTGCTACAGAAGAATATTTATTTTATTATTATTTTACATTTACACATTTTTTTCTGGGGACCCCGTGGCACCCCATCGAGGAGCCATAGGCTGTGGATCTCTTAAGATCTCACTGTTGGGTTTGTAAGGTCATGCTACTCCTAAATTTCTATCTTGTTCAAAGATAAGATATAAAACAAAGTTCTAAGCTAATCGACCTGTGTGTTCTCCTTTTTTAAAAATAAGAATCGATAGGAGAATCGATAAAGAATCGAATTGTTAAACAGAATCGAAAATGGAATCGGAATCGTGAAAATCTTATCAATTCTCATCCCTAATCACCATGGAGCACCATGTTAGCTTACAAATAATTCCTTTAGTCATGTTTATTACAATAAAATGGCATGTAGAATTGTAACAAACTGGAACAAACTACCGCACTGCAGGGAAAATAAGTAACGGGGAGCAACCTGGTTTACTTTGGGATCTTTTTTTTTTTATATCTCTTGCATGGAAAAAATGGATGTCTGCCTGTTAATGTGCACCATAATAAACATACATCGGGAACTGTGATCGCCAACAATTTAATTGAAAAAGAATGCTATATATTAACTTTCTGACACTCAGCACACCACTTAACCAGAAACTTCCCCTGTGGTCTGTCAGGCAAATCTTGCCAGCAGTCAATGTTTTCCTTTTGTTTTGAAAAGGTGCCTACCCTTTCTGTACACTTGTACTTGTTGTCACCCCTCTGATTGTGAGCGCACCATCTCTAATTTTGCGCGACACCACATTTAATTTTGCGCGTCACCTTGTTGAACTGTGCACATCACACCTTTAAATTTCTTGTCACTTGCCCTTTGGCCACCGTATGAAGATCCATTCTGGACTCAGTGTTACTTTCAGTAACTCCTCTTCACCATTCTAAAATAGACCGGAGTTCTACACATGCCGGGTTTTCACATCAGATGACTAGGTACCTACAGGCTGGTTACCCTTGGGCAGCCACTAAGACGTAGGAATTCAGAGGGCAGTTCCCAATTCTACTGGTCCTCCCAGAGTGTGGGCCATCGCTTCATCCAAGAGCCTCTGAACACTTCACTTACATCACAGTAAGCCCTTCTCAGCTCTTTGACCAAATGGCAAGATGTTAACGTTCTGCTACTGTAGTTTAATAAAGAAGCTCATTGAAAAGGCCGCTTTCCCAGCATACTGGTTTGGCTTTCAGATTTAATATTCAACATTTTAAAAAGCTGCTGCGAGGGGATTAAGATACGTTTTTATATGAGCTGCTGCACTGAGATGGAGTCACATTCAGATTTAAATAAGGACACGAACAAAGCGGTCCACCCTGGCAAGAGTGAGAGGTGGCCTAACTGAGAAGGGGGCGCAAAGTCAATGGCCAAAAGAGGAATCAGGTGCCTTGATACGCATCTTTGGGAAGACAGTGGCTTAACTGGGAGGAACATGCTCATCTTTTGAAAACCCTCTGTTAAAATGGGATAAGACACGGATCCCTTGAAGACAGACTGGGGGCTAGCGGGTCAACGGAGAGGGCGCTATGTCATGAAGATTCCCTTTGACTGAGTGGCTTAACTGGGATGCCTGTGTTCTCTCGAATAACCAAGACAAATTTCTCTTAAGAGATACAATAAAGGCTAACCTTCACTTCAGAGTTCAATCTCCACTAAACTTAATCCCAACCCTAACTAACCTAACCTATGACCGGTAACAGTACAATACAGGATAACCTAACTCTGGCGGAACGTACATCATTAAAATATTTGCACAGGAACAGGAATATTACAGGGTGAGTCAAAATTATGTTAACATTTGAACAGCGGAAACAATTTATTCACAAAATATACTTCATATATGCAAGATGATTTACAGGAATGTCTCAACCTGTTCGTCATCATGTTCAACACACAAAAACCAATAGGCAACAGTACCGTTTAAAGCCTGGACACACATCTCATGGGGAATAGATGACACCACAGTCCATATTCTGTCCTTCAGGTCATTGATATCATGAACTTTCCTGCTATACACACGCTCCTTCACCATACCCCATAACCAGAAATCACAGGGTGTCAAATTAGGAGTGTGAAGGCCATGGCAATGGTCTAGCACAACATATCCATCAAGCTGGAAAGGTGTGGTCGAGATAAAAATAATCCATTAGTGTTAACATCATTTTGACTTACCTTGTATTATTAAGCCTGAACCTACCTAACCTAACCTTAACCCTCACCTAACTTAACCCTAACCTAACTTAACCTAACCTAACCTATGACCGGTGACAGTACAATACAGGATAACCTAACTCCTTCAGAACATACATCATTAAAATATTTTCACAGGAACAGGAATGTTATTATTAAGCCTTAACCCAACCTAACCTAACTTAACCGTAACCTAACATTGACCCTAAAACTAACGTAACTCAACCTAACCCGACTTATGACTAGTGACAATACAATTCAGGATAACCTAACTCCGATGGAACGTACATCATTAAAATATTTGCACATTAAAAGGAAAATTATTATTAAGCTTTAATCAACCTAACCTTAACCCTAACCTAATCTATGACTGGTGACAATACAATATAGGATAACCTAACTCCAGCAGAACATACATCATTCAAATATTTGTACAGGAACAGGAATATTACAGGGTGAGACAAAAATTATGTCAACATTTGAATGGCCGAAACAATTTATTCACAAAACATACTTCATATGTGCAAGATGATTTACAGGAATGTCTCAACCTGTTCACCATCATGTTCAACACACAAAAAACCTGGACACACAAGGCTGGACACACATCTCATGGGGAATAGATGATACCACAGTCTGTATTTTGTCCTTCAGGTCATTGATATCACAAACTTTCCTGCTATACACACGCTCCTTCACCATAACCCATAACCAGAAATCACAGGGTGTCAAATCAGGGGAGTGTGGAGGCCATTGCAATGGTCCACCATGACCTATCCATTGACATGGAAAGGTGTGATCGAGATAAAAATAATCCATTAGTGTTAACATCATTTTAACTCACCCTGTATTATTAAGCCTTAACCTAACCTAACCTAACTTAACCCTAACCTAGCCTATGACTAGTGACAGTACAATATAGGATAACCTAACTTCTTCAGAACATACATCATTAAAATATTTGCGCAGGAACAGGAAAATAATTATTAAGCCTTAACCTAACCTTATCTAACCTAAACTAACTTAACCCTAAACTAACCTTAACCTAACCTAACTTAACCAACCTAACCTAACCTAACTGGGTGGATGTTTGTCTCACACGGACACAATAAGACCCAGGGGTTGGAAAAGGAGAAACCAAGAAGTATTATGGAGACACACTTGAAGTTCACCTGATGGAGACACATTGGGAGTTGATGGCCTAACTGGGAGAAAGCAATTCCACTTTTTGAAAAGGCACTGGGACTCAACTATTGGGCTGCTTGAAGGACACGCATCTCATGAAGACATACTAGGAATGAGGCACTTGTGCCATGAAGATGCACTCTGACTTAAATGAGAGGACATTCACCTCCTGGTGGCACACAAGAACTCAGGTTCTGAACTAGGAGACAGAGAGGTCAATCACACGGAGACACAATGGCGGCCAGTGAACTTCTCTCACAGACACACACTGTGGACTCAAGGTGCTTAAAAAGGAGATGGGGACAACTCTCATGGAGATACATTTAGAAGACTGTGGCTTAACAGAGAGGCAAATCATCTTAATAAGGTAAAGTGGGTCTCGGGTGCTGAACTAATAGGAAGAGGCAACTCCCATGCGGTAATATTGACAGCCAGCAGGGATAGGCGAGGGAAAGATGATCATCACAACAAGACATATTGGAAGCAAAAGGTTCAGTGTGTCATGGAGACAAATTGGGATTGAGTGGCTTCAGTGCAAGGACCTTCATCTCATGACAGCTAATGAGTTATCTCATGGACGCACACTGGAGCCCAAGTGCTAGACTCGGACTCGATAGAAACTGGGCAAACTGCAAAATGCTGAGGGTGAGGAGCTAAACTGAGAGGGAACTTATCTCTCGCAGACACAGTGGGAATCAAGTGCTGGTAGAAAGGAGAGTAAGGTACATTTCATGGAAAAACACCACGTTGCGACCCAGGTGCTGAGCGAAGAGATAGGGGCTTCTCCTTGCGCCAATGGGGACACACTGGGGGCCAACGGCTTAACTGAGAGGGCCCTCATCTCAACTAAACAAGCTGAGATTTTGATACTAGAATTGGAGATAGAGTCTAGTCTCGTGGAGAAACACTGGGGCCCTGGACAAAGACCCTCATCTCATGAAGACACACTTGGATTGACTGTCCTAACGGAGAGGACATTCATCTCATGGGCACAAACTGAACAGGTAAAGGGTGCCAGGGCCATAAGTGTCAAGAGAAGGCTGGCACATTGAAAGTCTAACTGTGAAGGCAAAAGACGTCTGTCATGAAGTCTCCTTAGGATTCATGTGTTAGACTGAGAATAGAGAGGACAAATCTCAGGGTCTCCAACTGGGAGGACAGCCATCTCACAGATGAAGACGTAGGGTCTTCTCTCTTGGGGACCTGCTTGTTGACATTGTCAGAAGTGAACAGGTTCTCAAACCCTTGTGGAACACGAGACGTCGGGGGGCTCGGCTCATAGTGAGTGGGACCGGCAACACAGTCAGTGCAACAGAAGCAGGAAGGGCCATTCAGTCCAATAGTACATCATTACCTGGATGTCATCTGAGGTCAGCGTTTTCATGTCAGTCGTCGTCTTCTTCTTTGGAGGAGGAGGAGCAGGTTTGTGGGCGGGCGGCAGGTCAGTCCTGTTAGGAGAAGAAAGAAAAAAAAATAACCTTAAAAGTGACGATAAAGAGGACGGCCAGGCAGGCAGGTAGGCCAGGTCTGGTGTCCTTATGGGTTTCAGTTTGCTCACCATCGGGACCCTCACTGCAATTCCTTTCACTTGTCTACAGTGGACAGTTCGACGTTGACTCTCCATAATGCCCAGGATTCCTTGTCCATCTCATTTGCTGTCCAGCCTGTCTGTCTGTCTGTGTGTCTACTCCAACCCATCTCTCATCATCTCTGATTATTCTGCTCTGTCTCTCTTTCAAACTTCCTGTCTGCAATCACCTCCTATGAGGTCATCACCACTGCAGTCCTCCTGCGTTCTAATTACGCCCTAATTTTGAGGGGGGCTTCAAGTACAGAAGACAGCACAGAGGGGTTTGGACATACATTATGGACACAGACAGAGCCACTGAATGGGATACCAAATGCAATTAGTGGTGGTCAGGTAGTGGACACTGGCTACTGCACTGGACGTATAAGGGGGTACCTCAGCCACACCATAAGGGGTGGGGGGGGGGGGGGTCGGTTTAATTGGATATTCAGTCAGCTGGGCAACGGGAAAAGCCAAAAATGACATTTTACACTTTAGGCGAATTAGAAGAGAAACAAAAATATTTTCCTAGCACGCTGCCAAGCTCCGCTCTGCCAAGCTCTTGCTAGGGGCTGACAGACAGCTGGACAGGTGCCAGGCAATGGACAAAGCTTTTTTTGTTTTTGTTAATGAAAAGGAACCAAGATTCTCGCGCACATCTCTGAGTGAGCAGCCCACCCCAGGAAGAGAGCAGGAGGGACCGCGCTGAGGGGCACACGGGGCTGAGCATACACTGCTGCATTCTGGGAGTGGAGCACCGCCAGGGGCCTGGCAACAAACTGAGCTACAATCATGCTGCTTGTGCCAGCTGATGGGCCATATGCCAAGATACACAATGAAAAGCAAAAGGAAAAGTTCCCAGTGGAGCCCTTTGGGAGGTTCAAGCTCCAGAGTGACTTTCCATTGTCGGCAATCCACTCCTCCTGGCCAAGGACTCTGTGCAGAAGACCGGAATGTTAAAAATGCATTGTCTGGAGAGGGGAATCTGAGACTTGCCGACGTTTGAGCGGGTCCTAAAAATGATGGAACTGGCAGTCTGGGGTTAGCTGAGTACACGTGGAATGTGGAAACTTCTGCTCTGTTAAACCTAGGGCTGGGCAGTGTGGACTTGAGAGTCCTGAAAACATCACCTTAACAAACCTACAAGTTTCAGGCTAAGATACTGGACCACTCCCCTATGAGGTGTGAACATCCATGAATTTCTAAACTGGTAGTTTCCAAATGATAGTGATAGGAATAGTAGGATTGATTTGGTGAACATCATGGACTTTGAGTCTTATGTTAGTGAAGTACTGGTGAAGACTTGTAATGAGAAGGGGATGGGAGTGTAGTTTGGACCACAATAAAACTGTTAACAAGTATCGTGAAGGAGTCTATCTGAGTGGAATTGAATTCTTGTACCAGAAATCTGTGAGTTTTATAAGATTGACCAAAAGTTGCTGCAAATATGAACTGGAATGCTGAACAAGAAGAAGAATCTGAAGAGACCTGAATTATGAGTCTGGGGTCAGGGCAGGGCAGAGTAGAAGCATCCTGGCCAAGACAAGTTTTTGAGGCCCTGACGTGGACATACGGGTCAGTCTGTGAGTGAACATTCAGTTTTATAGATGAGATGTCTCATGACTGTGTGGAAAGAATTGGACAGAAGGGAAGCAGTCATGGACTATGGGGTAGATGTCAAAATCTCTTGAAGATCAGAGTGGACCTCCGGTAGTTTGACTTTTGGAAGCTGCATTGGATGAACCACATGTGACCTGGACGAGAATCCTGGTGGTTAACGAGGTGAACTCTTTTAAAAAGGAGCCTGCTGGCTGTGTGGCAGAGCAGAATTTTCAAGTTACTGGAATTATAATCTTTTGGGGGGCTTGGCAGGGTAGAACTTGAAATAAAGTGTTGAATCTCAGGTGCACTTAAAAAGACCTTTTCTCAGAAATACTATGGAGACACTGGACTGGTCCCCTTCAGGGGACATGGTATGGTAGAACATAGATAACCTCAAAATGAAGGCTTGTGGTTCATGTGCTCTTAAAAAGTCCTTCAAGGAAGGGTGGACTTCCCTGTTTCTTACTGTGTTAGAAATTCAATGGAGACATTGGACTGAAAGTAAAAAACGCTGAGAACCTCCAAGTTGTGGGACCTGGCTTTTGGTGTCTTTCTTGAATCATTGAGGACCTGGAGAAGAATTATGGGACAAATATGGGATGGACCTCTAGGATTTTTTCAAGGTGGAGTCTGATGAGTGTATGGGAGGATTTCTGTGTCATAAGCCTGAGTGACTGGAGAAGGACTGATCTGGGCATTTTGGTGACTTTCACGTTTCTAGGCTGGATGACTAAAGTATGCAGGAAGAAGACCTTGGTGTTTCTTGCCAATATGTCACATAACTGTAGAACATCTAAAGATTCCAAAAGATCCTGATCTGGGTGATCATATATGGTCTTGGAGAAACATAAATGATCTAGTGATGGTATGAAGTGTACTTCAATGCCCTTCTTTTGCAATGGACATCCCTGTTCCTGGACTGAACATCTGGGGCCTATACAGGAAAGACTGTGGCGTCAGTAAATGGAAAGCATGATCTGTATGGACAACCAAGGAAAATACTGAACGTGGGATCTGTGAGTGTACAAGGTGGAGGCCAGCAATGCTAGAAATGGACAACGGCAGATATATGAGGATGAGGAGGAGGAGGAGGATGGGAGAATGCACTGATTACTGCACGTTTCAACACCCACCACACCACCTGGATTGAGATTGGAGTGCAGCCATGCAAACGGGTGACACCTCAACACCACACAGTGGCTACAGGGCTGATTGCAGATTAACGTCATCCCTAATTGCAGGTTACGGGCCTTGCTCAAGGGAGTCACATCTGGGGTTTGCGGGATTTGAACTGGCAACCTTTCTGAAATGCGATGCAAATCTCCAGCCTCAGAGCCACCACTCTGCCCACATATGAGGTGCTCTCTGATTTAGAAGCTCAGTGGCTGTGTCTGTAGACCCCTTCTGGGGTGTTGAATTTTTGGTATACTTCTGATAAGACTTTTGACGCATAAAGGTAATTGATGCAGGGGAACCACGCTGAATAGACAGACAGGGTACAAGACATGCAAGGTGGTGACCATTTAACACACTGACCGCTGCTCCCATTGAACGAGAACTAAACCGTTTTCACTCCAATTAGAATGCCCACTTATTAAACAGTCAAAGAAAAGTGTTAAGAATCTCGGGTCTCATGGCAGGTCATCGTTTGGGACAACCAGAGTCTGCCAGTGGAACCCAGTGAGGAGTCCAGTCTCCCCCTCACCAAGAGGCATATGTCAGTCCCAGGTCTAGATGTGGAAGGACAAAGTGGACAATCATCTACCTGCTGAGACAAACACAGGAGCGCCACAACTGCTTCAGGTCCATTGGCAGCTGTGCTGTCCCACTGTTAAAGGGAGAGAGAGGGTCTCTCAGGTTACTGTCCATCATGGAAAGCCAGACAATTTTTTGACAGAGAAACTTGAGCAGCAGTAAATGCATTATGCAGACAAGGCATAGGGGTTGTAATGGGAATGGGGAGGGGTGGGATTGACGGTCAGCGTGTACTTTCCTTTTGGGGGACCCTGTCTTCGCTGATGCCACAAAATTATCAGTGCAGCTACAAGAGAAGAAAGAAAAGGTGAAAGATCCGCACGCGGGACAGGTTGGAGAGCCTTGCTGAGCAGCTTCATTAGAAACACAAGGCGGAGCCGCAGGGATCCGAATTTATTAGCTTGTTACCCACAAGGAGAATTTGCAACATTAATAAAGAAAAGAAGTGCAGCTCTGCCAGTGAACTAATAACCAGCAGCTCTCTGCCCTCGTAAAAATATGCAATCCAGCTGCCGCCATTGAAAGAACTCTGAACCGTCAGTACGATGCCAAGTGACCAGCCGTCTCAGTTGGCACATTCGGGGACCTCCCACAATGCCTTGTGCACCTTCCGGAGTAGGACAGGTCAGGAAGGTGTCAAGATGGCTCTAGGAATAGGCTTACGTTACAGGACTGAGTGCCAGTGGAGTTGATGTAAAGAGAATCAGGGTGGGATTGTGTTAGACGAACAGAGGTAGGAGAGTATGTGCCTTACGGGCCAGTGGGGCACAGCCTCAGCAGATGTTCTGAAAGATAAGCCCCCTTAGTAATTTAATTTATTATCAGAACAACCCTCCACTTTGTCTGCCTTGTCATTATTTATTGCATCCTGTAGTCTTTCAGGAGCTGCCAGCCTATCTCCAGTGGCAGGGCTGACCAATTGGCCCTGCAGTGTCCTCTATACCCTTAGCTGTGTTGGCACATGTGCAACCAGAACTGGGACCAATATTGAAATCAGTATCTCCTCTTATTTATTTATTTTTTTGTTTTGATTTTCCATCGTACACTTGCACTTTCGATTTAATCTTTCCCAGTTAAACCTACGTAGCACATACCAGTGAAGAGCTGTGAAAATTCCAGTACAATATTTTTTCCTTAAAATCCATCCATCCATCCATCCATCCATCCATCCATCCATCCATCCATCCATTTTCCCAACCCGCTGAATCCAAACACAGGGTCACGGGGGTCTGCTGGAGCCAATCCCAGCCAACACAGGGCACAAGGCAGGAAACAATCCCGGGCAGGGTGCCAACCCACCGCAGGACACACACAAACACACCCACACACCAAGCACACACTAAGGCCAATTTAGAATCGCCAATGCACCTAACCTGCATGTCTTTGGACTATGGGAGGAAACCGGAGCGCCCGGAGGAAACCCACGCAGACACGGGGAGAACATGCAAACTCCACGCAGGGAGGACCCGGGAATCGAACCCAGGTCCCCAGATCTCCCAACTGCGAGGCAGCAGCGCTACCCACTGCGCCACCGTGCCGCCCTCCTTAAAATCCATATCACATTAAGTGATTTTTTTTTTCCAAGTTGTGGACATCATTTACATAAAATTAGCGAGTCAGAGGCAGAACACTAGTTGTGTAGTCTGATGTCGCCAACCACTCAGCGACGTGCCCCGGCCAAGTCAAACAGGTTTGATCTTGTCTTAAGTCGCACGGGTGGCTCATGTGCATCAATGAGTGCACTCACAAATCAAAAGTTAATTCCAAATATTGTTTTTACTGAAGTTTGACAGTAAAAATGTAAGTATGAAAAGTTTTTGCATGATAATTTCAAATCCAAATGGAACAAAATCGTATTTCGCAATGAATAACCTCTACCGCAACATGAAACATAATTTACTTTCAAATTATTACATTTTACTATTTTTTAATATGGTTAATTACTCACTGTAATGTAAAATAGTTAGTACATTGTACATCCGCATCCCCATATATATATACATCGGACTTCCAATACAACTAGGAGTCCTGCCACGTGCAAAAGTTCGCTGATGACACTGCTATCGTGGGCTGCATCAGGAATGGGCTGGAGGAGGAGTATAGGGACCTAATCAATGATTTGTTAAATGGTGCGACTCAAACCACCTACAACTGAACACCAGCAAAACCAAAGAGCTGGTGGTGGATTTTAGGAGGCCCAGACCCCTCATAGACCCAGTGATCATCAAAGGTGACTGTGTGCAGAGGGTGCAGACCTATAAATACCTGGGGGTGCAGCTGGATGATAAATTAGACTGGACTGCCAATACTGATGCTCTGTGTAAGAAAGGACAGAGCCGGTTATACTTCCTTAGAAGGCTGGCGTCCTTCAACATCTGCAATAAGATGCTGCAGATGTTCTATCAGACAGTTGTGGCGAGCGCCCTCTTCTACGCGGTGGTGTGCTGGGGAGGCAGCATTAAGAGGAAAGACGCCTCACGCATGGACAAACTGGTGAGGAAGGCAGGCTCTATTGTTGGCATGGAGCTGGACAGTTTAACATCTGTGGCAGAGCGACGAGCGCTCAGCAGGCTCCTATCAATTATGGAGAATCCACTGCATCCACTAAACAGGATCATCTCCAGACAGAGGAGCAGCTTCAGCGACAGACTGCTGTCACCGTCCTGCTCCACTGACAGATTGAGGAGATCGTTCCTCCCCCAAACTATGCGACTCGTTAATTCCATCCGGGGGGGTAAACATTAACATTTAACATTATACATAGTTATTGTCTGTTTTTCACCTGCATTATTATCATTCTTTAATTTAATATTATTTATTGTATCAGTATGCTGCTGCTGAAGAATGTGAATTTCCCATTGGGATTAATAAAGTATCTATCTATCTATCTACCATAGCGCAGCGTTTCTCAACCTTTAAGTTTTATTTGCGCCCCCTAACGTTTTTTTGAAAACCAAATAAAATTTATTTCTATATTCTTTTGCTGCCAATACACCACTACAAGTTTAAAATTTCCCTACGAATAGCGAAATTACGTCACATATGGCAACATTCACGCCCCCTTTTTTGTTGCCCCACAGTTTGAGAACTGCTGGTGTAGCCCAAGCACGAGGGTTGGCAAGCGAAGTGAGCAGGGGGCAAAGCCCCCCCCCCCAGTTTAGTTTTAAAAAATTCTTTAATGAATCATACGAAAACAATCAATGTATTCTAAAATAAATTCACTTTTAATGTATTATACTAAAACAGGTTGGAGAACCTAAAAACACAAGGTGGGGTCGCAGGGATCTGAATTTCTCTTTATGATGAAAGAGAAAATCCTAATTGGTAATCCTAATTTTCCATCACCGATATTAATATAAACTGAACTCCAAAGAATCCTAAGTGAAGTGAGTCAAGACCCCCGATTCAGACGAAATATCTACCAGCATTCAGCGCAATGACGGACGTGGGTGAGATCACGCTGCACACGCATGAACTTTCGCACATCCGTTGAGCTCCGCTGAAATCGATCTCTTTGTGATCGCCAATCAGTTCGCATGATTTACTGAACAGACTCGGACAAAAAGAACAAACTGATTGCGAGTCGCCCACCTCACTTCATCGATGTTTTGGAGTGGGTTGTGTTTATTGGGAGTATTGATCTTTCTTTCTTTGGATTATTGCTTTGGTCCTTGGGTTTTAGAAATTTGGATTTATTTTGCGTGGATTGCTTTTTTTTAGGCAAGTCTTTTGATTTATTTTGCCTCTTTTTTTGTTCTCCTTTTGATTATATAAATAAACATTTTTGTAACAATTATTTGTAGACTTGATTCAGGTGGCACCTTCATGTAACTTTTCTTTTTGCACATTTTCAAACTAGCAACACATGTGAAGCTTTATAAACTGTGAGTTATATTCCAAATGTCTACAACACACAGCCTCGCCACGTTTTGAACGTCTGAAAATCAAAATGACGCACACACACTTCGACAAACTACATCGGTTCCAAATACTGGCGCTCATTTTCCTGATTTTTACATTTTACATTTATCGCATCGTATACATCAGCGTTTCTCAACCTTTAAGTATTTGCGACCCGAGTTTTAATAACAGTTTTAATCGTGCCCCCCTAACGTTTTTTTGAAAGGAGCCCACTAATACCAATTTGTTCTTTTTTAATTAAATATATCTCATAGATGCATATTTTAGACAGACAGATAGATAGATAGATAGATAGATAGATAGATAGATAGATAGATAGATAGATAGATAGATAGATAGATAGATAGATAGATAGATAGATAGATAGATAGATAGATATGAAAGGCACTATAAGATAGATAGATAGATAGATAGATAGATAGATAGATAGATAGATAGATAGATAGATAGATATATAGATAGATATGAAAGGCACTATATCATAGATAGATAGATATGAAAGGGACTATATCATAGATAGATAGATAGATAGATAGATAGATAGATAGATAGATAGATAGATAGATAGATAGATAGATAGATAGATAGATAGATAGATAGATAGATAGACATGGAAGGCAGTATAGATAGATAGATAGATAGATAGATAGATAGATAGATAGATAGATAGATAGATAGATAGATAGATAGATAGATAGATATGGAAGGCAGGATAGATAGATAGATAGATAGATAGATAGATAGATAGATAGATAGATAGATAGATAGATAGATAGACATGGAAGGCAGGATAGATAGATAGATAGATAGATAGATAGATAGATAGATAGATAGATAGATAGATAGATAGATAGATAGATAGATAGATAGATAGATAGATAGATAGATAGATAGATAGATATGGAAGGCAGGATAGATAGATAGATAGATAGATAGATAGATAGATAGATAGATAGATAGATAGATAGATAGATAGATAGATAGATAGATAGATAGATAGATAGATAGATAGATAGATAGATAGATAGATAACTTTTGGTTAATGGGTCTGACACCCCACCGTCTCCCTGTGTTCCTCGTAATGCCAGTAATAAATAACTGGCACAGCTCTATGGCGGGGTGAGTCCGGCTCCATGCTCCTTCTTCTCATTTGGGAGCCTCTTGAACCCGACACCGACGATAGTCGTGACTGGGATGAGCTGCACAAATGAGGACACCACATGAAGCAAGGGGAAGGTGCAAAAGTGTACAGTGTCTTTATTAAAAAACAATTCCAACTAATGTTCAAAAAGTGCAGTGCTTCGAAAAGCGTTCAATAAATAATCACATAAATGAAAAATAAAGTGGAGGTTAAAAAATAATTAAGTAAATATTCCTTTAAAAACGAGGTTACAAACCAGAGAGCAGGAGACCGTCTTTGAAACTCTGAGCCCTGGTGCAGTCCTTTAAAACCTGGCGTCTCCTTAGCGTAACCAGTGCGGGTCCTTGCAGCCAAGGAGGCGCCAATCCAGCAGTTCAGCCCACCTTCCACGGTTCTCCTCGGCTCTGGCCCCCTTCTAGCCCTCTCTGGCATCGAGCCACCAAACACCCGCTCCCAGGCTTGCTCCATGGCATCTCTGCCTCTACTTCCCCTGCAGCCGCACTGCCTTTCTGCGGTGAGTCGCTACATTGGGGACACTCCAGTCACGCAGGTCACGCAGGTGGGAAACCCAGTATCTAGATGGCAGCCTCCCTGGGTTGCAGCGGTGCCTCGGACTCCCCCAGGGCTTCATGGGGGTTGGAGTTCTGTGCAGCTCTGTGGGGTTCCGCAGGCGCCGCCAGGGGGTGCTGCAGCAGGAGCTGCTGGGCCCTTTTGCCTTACTCGGAAGTGCAGCCGGATGTTGCCAATCAAGCACCTGGAGCACTTCCGGGTACCCAATAAAAGGAGCCAGCGACCACCACTCAGCGGCCAGAATTGGGAGGTAGAGGACGAGGTTGCCAGGGAGGAGTGGTGGAGGAAGAGAAAGTGCTTGGTTTGGTGTACTGTACTGTACTGTACTGTGCTTGGGACTGTGTTGTGGCTGGAAGGATTACGGGGAAGATGTGCCCTCCAGCTGATGAAAAATAAATAATTTATTTTATTTTACCCGTGCCTCCGTGTCAATCTGTGTCAGGTCGGGTGCAATATAGCGCCTTCTTACAGTGTGTAAACATGATAACTTGAGTACGCTGTCACTTTGGTCAACCAAATTTTGCATACAAGTATACGGTACACAACGTGGATTTCTATCAACCTTTGGGTGATTTCCGTTTATGCATGCAGCTGCAGAGTCCGATTTATTCAATTTTACTTTTATAATAATTGTTCAATATATTATTGATTTGATTTGTTGTTGATGGTTGTTTAATGTACATAATATAAAAATATAATCATTGTCTTGCGGACAGGGACGGACTGGCAATTAGCATTTGGGCAATGCCCGGTGGGCTGCGGACTCTAGTCTGGTCATGGGCAGGCCGTTTCATGAAATAAATTTTATGTATTGTTTGATATTAAAATTAATTTTCTAAACTACTGAACTACTAAACCTTATTCGGTACTGCAATTTATATAGTCCTATATAATATACCATATGATGTCATCAAGTTGTTTTAGTTGTCAGCGAAAAATTTGGTCAAAACTGCCTTTTGCCGATTTCTGTTACAATACCGTTACATTTCGGTTAGCATATACATTATTGCAATTTATTTTATCTCAAATCCATCCATCCATTATCCAACCCGCCACAGGGGTCTGCTGGAGCCAATCCCAGCCAACACAGGGCGCAAGGCAGGAAACAAACCCCAGGGCACACACACACACACTTGTAAACTCCACGCAGGGTGAACCCGGATCTCCTAACTGCGAGGCTGTAGCGTTACCCACTGCGCCACCGTGCCGCCCCCCAGAGAACAATAAACTGCATAATACATAATTAGTTTAGATTATGTATTATGCAGTTGATTGTTCTCTGGTCGTCGGCGTGAGCGATAGTTACTGGTCTTCAGTTGCAATTAAAGTTATAAAGCACAGGATATGAATTTTTCACATTTATAGTTTATCGAACATTTCAATCATGTGAGGTTTTCATTATAACCTCGGTTATAATTTATGCAATTGTAAATGAGCAGCTACTAGCCTGCTAGAGCACTGGCACTTGGACATGACATTGACATTTGACGTGTACTCTAATAACGTGTAAGCCGTGTTACTATTTTTTTCTTTTTCATTAAATTTTATTTCTAAGCATGTCGTCAAATGTGAATCCCTATCCCTATATAGTGCCTTTCACATCTATCTATCTATCTAAATTTTAAGTTGTGTCTAAACAACAGTGTACAGGTTATGTTTGGCGACAGTTTAGATCGAGTTCATATCATAGGCTCACAGCAAGTAGCGAGCCGCGTACTCCTCACAAATTTTAAGAAAATTACAATGAAAAATAGGACGAGCGGGTCAACCTCATCTCCTCACTCGTTGAAGGATACCCGGGCCGGTTTTGAGACACAGTCCGCTCCTGCTTGAGGTTTACTCCTCAGATATCCATCCCCATATCTGAGTATAAGAGAAAGTCTTAGGGAAGCCACCCCCGATTTTTTTTTTTTGGTCTTTTCTTCCCTCTCGCTTGGCATTTTAAATCTCGATCCCTTTTTTTTTTTGTTACGTTTCCCTCGCTCTCGCGCTTCCCCTTTAAAAACGGGGATGTTGCACAGCTGTGACGATTAGCAGCAATTAGGGTCTCGGACGATCCTACACCTGCGCACTTAGCGTAGGGCCGCCAGCTCCCACATCGCTCCCGGAAACCGCTCTCGCCTCGCGACCACGCCCCCTTCCCCCGAAGACGCGATTGCGGCGATTATTTATTTAAAAAGACTCCGATCAGCCGCGGAGCTCACTTCACCACAAGCTCTTCTTCCTTCAGCAGGGTCTCACTTCATCTGCTGTCACTTTGTCACTTACTGACCAGGAGAACATCAAGGCGCCCATAGAATGGACCATCTTAAGCCGAGATGCGTTTTTTTTAGCAGAGTGTATTCTTTCAATGAACTGGGAAAACAAGTCTTATCCATGGAGGTCCCACCTCTCAACTCATAGGACTTAAAGGGTCTGCTGCTAACATCCTGATGCCAGATACCACAGATGCACCTTCAGAGGTGTTGTGGAGTCCATGCATCACTGGGGGCACGAGGGGGACCTACACAATATTAGGCAGGTGGTTTTGCTGTTGTGGCTGATGGGTGATGAGGAGAATGAGGTGAGAGTGGCAGCTTGAACATGAAGGCCCCATTCTTTTTTTCTCTTAGCTGTGGGCTTGTTCGCCTTTCTCCAGTTCTCCTTTTCATGTCAACTCAACAGTCTCTCCGTAAACTGCATTCCCATCCCCAGCCCATCCAAAATACTTACAGATCATTGTCTGTCTCTGTCCGGGTCTTCTGCTGACGCCGATAGACCACAAAGACAGTCACGGCCACGCCGATGATGAGACCCGCTGCCACCACTCCTCCCATGATGCCTATCACTCCGCCTGGCGCTCCTTGGGGAAGGGGCTTGTCTGTGGGGAAAGGAAAAAGGTTAAAACATGGAGACAAATGTCACTTCAAGAAAACTCCTGTGCTCCACTCAAGCTCCTCTTTGTGAGAGAGGATGAATCCGTTCATGTCCTGGAGATCACCTGGGGGAGCCAGTGGGGGATATCATCACAAACTGACGGGAGCCTGAAAAATGAGGGGGCAGACGACAAAGCAGAAAGCAACTTGAGGCAGGATGAGCGGCCCTCACCTTCTACATCATCAACATTCTCAGACGCAGCCCAAGAAGAGCCCAGCAATGCACACGCGCAGCCTTAACACAGCATTAGCTGAGGGATTCTTTCATTTCATTTCATTGTAAATTGGATTTTGCTGAAATTTGATTATAACAACAATTGATTTTTCAAATTAAGGGATAGAGATGAAAATGTGACTTGGTGCACCTGCCTGCATGATTTAGCTTTTGCATCTGACCGTCATCAACAGCTACAAGACGTGATGGAGCGGGTCTCGCCGGTATGACCGAGGGGCTTCACTTCTGTGTATGTCGTGGCAGTGTGTGTGTGAGAGACATTTAATTACCTCTGACCTGTTTGAGTGACACGCTACATACGGAAAGAAATCACAAACTGCAAATGGTGTGAGGAAGGGGCCTTGAGTGCCTCCTACTGGTGGCCACACTACTTTGCATACCTGCCACTCTTTGAGTTTCTGACCTTCTTGTGTCATGTCTCCCTGGCCATGGATCTACCAGGAATGAGCACTTGGACATTAGTAAGCATCCTACGGAATAGGTTATAGATATGAAAGGCACTATATAATAGATAATAATAATAATAATAGATAGATTTGTTTTAGTATAGTAGGCAGGATTAGATAGAAAGATACATGTGATGGTGTAATATAATATATTAATTGATATGAAAGGCACTACATAACACATACAGTAGATAGAGAGATAAATATATAAATATTAAAGGCACTATACAATAGAGTGACAGTTATGAAAGGCACAATGTAATAGATAGATAGACAGATAGATAAATAGATGTGAAAGGCACTATATAAAAGATAAATAGATTTGAAAGGCGTTAGATAGATAGATGTGAAAGGCACTATAGATAGATAGATATAGATAGATGTGAAAAGCATTATATAATAGATAGATAGATAGATGTGAAAGGCACTATAGATAGATAGATAGATGTGAAAGGCACTATATAAAAGATAAATACATTGAAAGGCGTTAGATAGATAGATAGATAGATAGATAGATAGATAGATAGATAGATAGATAGATAGATAGATAGATCTGAAAAGGCACTATATAATAGATAGATAGATGTGAAAGGCACTATATAAAAGATAAATATTTATGAAAGGTGTTAGATAGATAGATAGATAGATAGATAGATAGATAGATAGATAGATAGATAGATAGATGTGAAAGGCATTATAGATAGATAGATAAATAGATAGATACATGTGAAAGGCACTATATAAAAGATAGATAGATAGATAGATAGATAGATAGATAGATAGATAGATAGATAGATAGATAGATAGATAATTTTTAAAATGACCTATATTGAGAACATAAGAGAAAATATTAACAATATACACAGTCAAATGACAAAAAGCCCAATTATCAGAATTAAACAAAAGAGCCATATATCGGACCACCACTACTCCCCCTTTATACTCCTCCTTGTCATAGATAGATAGATGTGAAAGGCACTATATAATAGATAGATAGATAGGTAGACAGATGTGAAAGGCACTATATAAAAGATAAACAGATATGAAGGCGTTAGATAGATAGATAGATAGATAGATAGATAGATTGATAGATAGATAGATAGATAGATAGATAGATAGATAGATAGATAGATAGATAGATAGATAGATAGATAGATAGATAGACACCATGTTGTAGTTAAATTGAAGGTTATGAAGGCACTATATATCTCAATTTGGTGCTACAGATCACTATCACCTCAAATCTCTATTGCTATGCCAGTCTCATGCTGGCTTTCTTGACTGGACTGGCATGCAGGCTGATATTGTGGTGGTCTCTAACAGGTTTAGGTTCCTCGATGAATTTCATTATGCCCGCATCCCAGTAAGACAGAGATGGACCTTGTCCAAGGATGGACTGGTTATTTGATCGTCCAGTTTGCATTTTGTAATAGAATATCAAATGAGGTGATTGTTTCTTTTTTCTTTTCTTTTTTGTCTCTCCTGATCCTATCTCACAATTTTGGCCCATGACCTCTCCTTGGACCAGCCTGTCTGAGTTGAGGCCACATCTCGTGGGTCTCATGAAGCAGAACATTCCCTTCCTGCTTGTGTTCAGGACCTGAGCTGCTGCCTGGGACGCTGTGCTCACTTAGCTGGCAGGTGTTTGTGATTTGCTTACCTACAAATTTGGAATGAAAGTGGAGAGTGGAAGAATGTGGGAGCACAGTGGAGAAATTCCTGACGCGGCGGGGAGAAGTGCTGCTCGAGGTTTATGGACTCCTTAAAAACACATTCTTTCTGTTTATTGGGGTGTTTAGCAGCTTGTAAGCCAGAGGAGTCTGAGTCAAGGAGATACATTCCATTGCTGTTATGAGGGGTGACTGATTGGGAAGGGGGGGAGGGGGTGTTGGAGGTCTTGGATTTTGCAAAACACCACCCCCAAAACACCCAATTAAGGTAAAGCCATTGTGGTTCTAGCTCAAATGCCTAGCGGAGTCACCAGGCGTGAGAACAGAGGCCATTGCATTTCCAATCAGAATATCTCAATCCTTCTTTGCTGTTCAGAGTCACTTAGTCACCTCAAGAACTGTTTTCAGTCAGGACGCCATTCTTATCCACACTGAGCCAGCCTGCTGCAGTCAGTAAACCTGACAGCACGTCATTTACCTAAACACCTAAACATGAGGAGAGCATGCAAACTCCACAAAGATGGTGCCCCAACCTGAAACTGCATCAAGTAGAATCAGTCAATGGCTGAAAGGATGGTCTGAATGGGAAACGTACTGACTGGAGTGAAAGTGCTTGAAAGCCACAAGAGACTGGGCTACGTCAAAATCAGGAGGACAATCTATCTATCTATCTATCTATCTATCTATCTATCTATCTATCTATCTATCTATCTATCTATCTATCTATCTATCTATCTATCTATCTATCTATCTATCTATCTATCTATCTATCTATCTATCTATCTATTGTACAGTGCCTTTCATTTCTATCTATCTATCTATCTATCTATCTATCTATCTATCTATCTATCTATCTATCTATCTATCTATCTATCTATCTATCTATCTATCTATCTATTATATAATGTCTTTCACATCTATCTATCTATCTATCTATCTATCTATCTATCTATCTATCTATCTATCTATCTATCTATCTATCTATCTATCTATCTATCTATTATATAGTGCCTTTCATATCTATCTATCTATCTATCTATCTATCTATCTATCTATCTATCTATCTATCTATCTATCTATCTATAGTGCCTTCCATGTCTAATCTATCTATCTATCTATCTATCTATCTATCTATCTATCTATCTATCTATCTATCTATCTATCTATTATATAGTGCCTTTCATATCTATCTATCTATCTATCTATCTATCTATCTATCTATCTATCTATCTATCTATCTATCTATCTATCTATCTATTATATAATGTCTTTCACATCTATCTATCTATCTATCTATCTATCTATCTATCTATCTATCTATCTATCTATCTATCTATCTATCTATCTATCTATCTATCTATCTATCTATCTATAGTGCCTTCCATGTCTAATCTATCTATCTATCTATCTATCTATCTATCTATCTATCTATCTATCTATCTATCTATCTATCTATCTATCTATCTATCTATCTATTATATAGTGCCTTTCATATCTATCTATCTATCTATCTATCTATCTATCTATCTATCTATCTATCTATCTATCTATCTATCTATCTATCTATCTATAGTGCCTTCCATGTCTAATCTATCTATCTATCTATCTATCTATCTATCTATCTATCTATCTATCTATCTATCTATCTATCTATCTATTATATAGTGCCTTTCATATCTATCTATCTATCTATCTATCTATCTATCTATCTATCTATCTATCTATCTATCTATCTATCTATCTATCTATCTATCGTGCCTTCCATGTCTAATCTATCTATCTATCTATCTATCTATCTATCTATCTATCTATCTATCTATCTATCTATCTATCTATCTATCTATTATATAATGTCTTTCACATCTATCTATCTATCTATCTATCTATCTATCTATCTATCTATCTATCTATCTATCTATCTATCTATCTATCTATCTATCTATCTATTATATAGTGCCTTTCATATCTATCTATCTATCTATCTATCTATCTATCTATCTATCTATCTATCTATCTATCTATCTATCTATCTATCTATCTATCTATCTATCTATCTGTTATATAGCGCCTTTCACATCAATCTATGTATACAGATAGATAGACAGACAGTGTGATGAGACCCTCAGGACGGACCACCCTGAAGCTCCTCTCTGACTCGGCGTCTCTGCCACAGTTTTAACAGCCGCCTGTCTGCCAGGCCCGCTCCATAAATACATGCATGTCTCGTAGCAGGTAGCGTTCGCCCGCTCGTCTCAATCAGCACTTGATTATAACTTTTTGTTCTCTACCCTGCCTGTGTGTGTTTGTTTTAATTACACAGCTATCAGAAATCTGTAGGACAGAGCCATCAAAGTGACAGCAGTGCTGAAACAAACCACTGATTAAAGAAATTGCTTTCCAGCCACAGTACTCTAAACAGCCATCCTCAGACCGTTAGGCAAGGTGTAGAGTGAGGGGCCAGCCAGGTATGTCCTGGGCACTTGAAGTTCTCAAGATATTGTCAGACTAGCAGTGTACGCCAGTATCAGTAAAACTGCGGTGTTTCTCAATCTCATATGGCAGTGTTAAAGCCTATAAAGACTGAGCCTGTCAGATTTTACTGATCTGCTTCTTTATTTTTCAGTGATTGATCCTGTTAGACGTCAGTGTCTGTTACTCCACCCTAAGATGTCTCATCCTGTTTGTATCCCATAGCTTTGTTTAGGATTCTTTTTACGTTAACACTAATAGGTTGGTATTGTAGGGTGTTCATTGCCAATGCTTTGGTGTCTGAGTGTCTGACCTTGACAGATCATTTTCTATTTCTATTTTGTTTTCTTCTGGCCTATCACATCACTTATTAACTCGTGTCAGTTTGCTCCTCACTCTGCTCGCTGGTTTCTTCAAGTTTTTTTAAGTAATGCTGTTCGAGTCAGTATCCAGTAACCATGAACCCCCCCAAAGACTAATTCTGATCTTTTTGAACCTCCCACCGCCTTGACTCTAGGTGTCTGATTCTTGACTGATCTCAGTGCCCTTCCACCTCGCCTCCTTCTGGCTGATCTGGCAGATTTGTGTTATTTCCTGGGGTCGTATTATGCTGGAGTTCTGAATTGTGAGGCTTCACTTTTGTAAAGTCTGGTCCTCTCTGAACGTCAGCCCTCAGTTATTTAAGCCTGTCACTTGCTGGCTTTATGAGCCTGATTCTGACATCTGATATGATTTTTCCTCAGTGGCTGATCCTGACAGATCCTACTATCTTTTAGCTTTGCTTTCTTCAGGTTAATTATGAGTGTTCTGTAGTTTTATCTACAGTCCTCTGATCTTCCTAAATCAAAGTTTTATCTCCCTTTTTTTGATGTTGTTAATTATTACTTTCCTCCTACTATTACTCCATATGTCTGACTGATTTGCCTGACCCTGAAGGCTATGAGTGTTCTGCAGCTTTAGTTTTAATAACAAATATTGACATACTGAAGCTTCACTTTAAGAGTGTCCGACTCCTATTTACAGTGCCTTTAAAAAGTATTCACCCCCTTAGACCCCACATAACTCCAGTTCTAGAGTCGATACGCTGGCTCCCGGTTAAGTTTAGGGCAGATTTCAAAATCCTCCTTCTAACACATAAAGCCTTAAATGGCCAAGGTCCAGCTTACTTGTCTGAACTTATGACTTACAAACCTGACCACACATTAAGATCTGAAGATGCCGGTCTGCTTATGATGCCAAGGATTAATAAAATAACAGTGGGAGGTCGAGCTTTTAATTACAGGACCCCCTAAACTGTGGAATGGTCTGCATGCTACTTATAAGTGATGCCCCTTCACTCTCAGGCTGAAGACTCACTACTTCAGTTTAGCACACCCCGACTAGAGCTGCTGATTAACTGTACAGACTGCATCTCTGTTGTTAGTCATTAGCATTTAAACATAAGGAATTTGATTTTTAGAATTTGTTATTAACCCTCACCTATTCTGTTTCTCTTCTCGATACTCAAATGTGGCACTTGGTGCCACTGCCCACCTGCCAAGCTGTTCTGCCCGTCTAAGGTACAGTCATCCCTGATGGAGGATCGCAGAAATCGTCGGGTAGAGGGGTCCTTTCATCGTATTGGCTGACCCAGCGCTGACTCAGCTGTGGAACGGCCAATTGGGGGAGGCAGCTTGATGGCCGAGGTCTCCAGGACTCTAAATATATCCAAATCCTAATTTGTGATATCATCGACTGTTAAGTTCTGCTCTGTACCTGTAAGATTATATTGTATTGAGGATGACTTGTGTTCTGTTCTGTGTGTTGTGTTGTATTGACCCCCTTCTTTATGACACCCACTGCATGCCCCGTTTACCTGGTAAGGGGTCTCACTTTTCCAAAGTTTCTTCCATTTTTTTCCCTATAAGGGTTTTATTTTGGGAGTTTTTCCTCCTTGTCTTCTTAGAGAGTCAAGGATGGCGGGCTGTCCAAAGGCAGGGCCTGTTAAAGCCCATTGCAGCACTTCTTGTGTGATTTTGGGCTACACAACAATAAATTATATTTTATTGTATGTATTAGACATTCTCACATTTTTATTGTTATACCACTTTGAATCACTGCACGTTGAATTTGAGACCCATTCACATGCTTTGAGTCCCGAGTTCTGCAGTTTCTCTCCTGTGTGTAGTATAATCTCATGAGTCTGATGTTCATGTAGACCTCCTGCAATCAGTGCTTCTCCATCTAAAACCGGACTAATCCTCATACTGTTCATCTTCCTCTCACTCTGACTGATCCTGTCAGCCATTAGTGTTCTGCAGGTGAACTTCTAGCCTGCTGATCTACAATATTTAGATATCTCAGTTTTAAGGAGTCATCTCTTGTGAGTCTACTTTGGTCAGTTTTTTTTCTTCCCATTGTTTGGTAGTATCTTTAGACATTTGACTCTCTCAGTTATCAATATCTTAAGGTATCTTATCTGTGTAGAGTGTGATCCTGCCGGTTATTAGCCTTCGGCAGCTTTCTCTATAGCGGTCTGATTTTCTGACATATTAGTGTTTTAAGGAGTCATCTCCTTGAAGTCTGATTTTCTCAGTTATTGGAGTCCATAAGTCTCAACCCTCTAATCCTTTTAAACATCACTATACTGACATTTCATCATTTTGGAGTCTGATCCTGTCAGTTATTAATGTTCCATGGCTTTATCATTAACTTTCTGATACTTTTATAATATCAGTGTATGGAGGATTAATGTCCTTAAAGTCTGGTCTTGTCAGATGGTTTTAGTTCTGTAGCTTTATCTTTACTGGTCTGATGTTTCCAGACATCAATATTCAGAGACACCACCTCCTCGAAGGCTGATGCCGTCAGTTATTAGTGTTCTGGGGGTTTATTTGTAATTATCTGATCATTCCTGGCATCACTGCCCTAACGATTCATCTTCTTACCATCTGATCCTATCAGTTCTTACTGTTTGTTATCTGATTTACTGAGCATACTGAGGATTCATGGAGTCTGACCTTCTCCGTTACTGGCCTGTAGTTTTATCTGTATCTATCTGGTCTTTTCACACATCGATATTCTGAGGATTCATCTGTATAGAGTCTCAGCGTGCCATTTGTAAGTGTTTTACATCTTCATCTCTGGCTATCTGATTTTTCCAGATATCAATATCCTGAGGCTAAACCTCCTCAGAGTCTGATTCTGGTCATTACTGCTGTTCTGCTTTATGTGTAGCAGCCACATCACTCCAGATTTCAGTCTCATGAGGCATTATTTCCTTGGAATTTAATCCCATTGATGTTTAAGGTTTGTCAGGTTTATTTCAAGCACATCTGATCTTTCCAAATATTTAAATACTGAGGATTTACTTCCTTCATGACTGACTCTGTTAGTTATTTATGTTCTGCAGAACACAACTGTACCATTAAAAAACAGAAAAAGACCTAACAGGGTCAGTCTCCAATGCTATAAAACTGCTGGGTTCAGTACAGATGAATATAAAACCAGAGATCTGACAGGATCAGTCTCCACAATTACAATGGTGGTGTAATTTGAGTGGACACTATTGTACAATTATAAAATTGATGATGTCTGATATTCTCTGAACCCCAAGTTTCACAATCCAATATTTGTAACAAGGTAAGACTTCATGGGTGGCGCAATGGCTGCGATTCTAAATTGTCCCTAGTGTGTGCTTGGTGTGTGTGTGTGCCCTGTGGTGAGCTGGCTCCCTACTTGGAGTTTGTTCCTGCCTTGCGCCCTGTGTTGGCTGGGATTGGCTCCAGCAGACCCCCGTGATCCTTTAGTTAGGATATAGCGGGTTAGATAATGGATGGATGGATGGATGGATGGTCAGACTTCATGTTGTTAAACAAATCTGACAGGTTCAATCTCCACTGCTGTAAAACGACTGGTTTCAGCCTACATGGATATAAACCCTAATAGAGGTGAGCAGATCAGTCTCCTGAATTACAAAGGTGAGATCATTCAAATGGACGGAACTACACAATTAAAAAACAGAAAAAGTCCTGACAGGGTCAGACACCAAAGCTATAAAACTGCTGGGTGTAGTTCAGATGAAAATAAAACCAGAGATCTGACAGGGTCAGTCTACACAATTACAACAGTGGAGGACCTTGAATGGACACAACTGTACAACTGTAAAATTGATGAAGTCTGACACACTCTGAACCCAAAGTTACATAATTCAATATTTATAACAAGATTGGACTTCACGTTGTTACAAATTTCTGAATATAAACCCTAATAGAGGTGACCAGATCAGTTTCCTCAATTACAAAGGTGGGCTAATTCAAATGGACACTACTGTACCATTAAATAACAGGAAAAGACCTAACAGGGTCAGCCTCCAATGCTATATAATGACTGGTTTCAGCCTACATGAATATAAAACCAGAGATCTGACAGGATCAGTCTCCACAATTGCAAAAGTGGTGTAATTTGAATGGACACGACTGTACAATTATAAAATTGATGAAGTCTGATAAGATTTGAACCCTGAGTTACATAATTCAATAGACTTCACGTTGTTACAAATATCTGACAGGTTCAAACTCCACTGCTATAAAATGACTGGTTTCAGCCTACATGAATATAAAACAAGAGATCTGACAGGATCAGTCTCCACAATTACAATGGTGGTGTAATTTGAGTGGACACTATTGTACAATTATAAAATTGATGACATCTGATATGCTCTGAACCCCAAGTTTCACAATCTAATATTTATGACAAGGTAAGACTTCATGGGTGGCACGGTGGCTGCGATTCTAAATTGTCCCTAGTGTGTGCTTGGTGTGTGTGTGTGCCCTGTGGTGGGCTGGCGCCCTACCCGGAGTCTGTTCCTGCCTTGCACCCTGTGTTGGCTGGGATTGGCTCCAACAGACCCCCGTGACTCTGTAGTTAGGATATAGTGGGTTAGATGATGGATGGATGGATGGATGGATGGATGGATGGATGGATGGATGGATGGATGGTCAGACTTCATGTTGTTAAACAAATCTGACAGGTTCAATTTCCACTGCTGTAAAACGATTGGTTTCAGTCTTCATGGATATAAACCCTAATAGAGGTGAGCAGATCAGTCTCCTGAATTACAAAGGTGAGATCATTCAAATGGACACAACTGCACAATTAAAAAACAGAAAAAGTCCTGACAGGGTTAGACTCCAAAGCTATAAAACTGCTGGGTATAGTTCAGATGAAAATAAAACCAGAGATCTGACAGGATCAGTCTACACAATTACAACAGTGGAGGACCTTGAATGGACACAACTGTAAAATTGATGAAGTCTGACACACTCTGAACCCAAAGTTACATAATTCAATATTTATAACAAGGTGGTTACACTTCATGTTGTTAAAAATATCTGACAGGTTCAAACTCCACTGCTATAAAATGACTGATTTCAGCCTAAATGAATGTAAAACCTAATAGAGGTGACCAGATCAGTCTCCTGGATAACAAAGACGGACTAATTCGAAAGGACACAACTGCACCATTAAAAAACAGAAAAAGACCTGACAGGATCAGCCTCCAGTGCTAGGAAATGGTGGGTTCATTCTAGATTAATATAAAGCCAAAGAAATCCAACAGGATCAGTCTCCACAATTACAAAAGTGGTGTAATTTGAATGGACACGACTGTACAATTATAAAATTGATGAAGTCTGATATGATCAGAACCCTGAGTTACATAATTCAATATTTATAATGAGGTCGGACTTCACGTTGTTACAGATATCTGACAGGGTCAGCCTCCAATGCTATAAAATGACTGGTTTCAGCCTACATGAATATAAAACCAGAGATCTGACAGGATCAGTCTCCTCAATTACAAAAGTGGTGTAATTTAAGTGGACACTATTTTACAATTATAAAATCGATGAAGTCTGATATGATCTCAACCCTGCATTACATAATTCAATATTTATAACGAGGTCGGACTTCACGTTGTTACAGATATCTGACAGGGTCAGCCTCCAATGCTATAAAATGACTGGTTTTAGCCTACATGAATATAAGACCTCATAGAGGTGAGCAGATCAGTCTCCTCAATTACAAAGGTGGAGTACCTTGATTGGACACAACTGTACAATTATAAAATTGATGAAGCCTTTTATGAACTGAACCCAAAGTTACACAATCCAATATTTATAACAAGGTGGTCAGACTTCGTGTTGTTCAAAATATCTGACAGGTTCATACCCTGCTGCTCTAAAACAACAGGCCTGAGTCTACATGAATTACTACACAACTGCAATAATTTAGATGGGACACCTCTGTATAGTTACACACCAGAAATGATCACACAGGATCGGACATTACACTTACAACACTGAGGTCATCTGTTCATCCTGATATAGATGGTGACCAGTCCACTATGACTCTGAGGTTCTTCTCATAAAGTGTACTTTTGCATTTTTAAATCTCCCCTTGTGTATTAATATCTAATTCAGATCCTGTTAGCTCTCGATATTCTGCTTCTTTCCAGCAAGAACACCCAGACAGGTCTGATCTTGCTACGCGTCACCTTCACTGTAAGATCTTTGGGTCTGTGGTGTCTTCAGATTGTTTTTTTCCAGTGTTCTCACTTAATGAGGTCAGATCTTTCTGGAAGTCAGAATTTTCCAGAAACACCTTAAACAGATGGAATGACTAAAACGTCCGCCTCTCCAAAACCAAATCCTGTCCACTCCACATATCTCACGCCTTCTGGCAGGCCAGATCTTTATATCCAGCTCTGAAGGCCCCTCAGAGAGCAGCAGAGCCTTCACTCCATGAGAAGGTCACATGTTTGTTATGTTGCTGCCCGCGTTTGGCGAGGGTCGATGGCACAGATGCTCTTCACGCTTTTTTTTTCTGCCTGTGACTTTATGACTGGCGTTACTTTACTGAGTTGGACGGAGGAGGAGCTGCCGGGATTCGACGGCTGGAGGCACAGTGCAACATGACCTTCACTTTTCCGAAAATGTGCTGGTTTTTTTTTTTGTTTTTTTTTAAAGAGCCCACCAAGGCCAACATTGCCTGTGCCCGGGCACGGATTCTTTCTCATATTGGAACGAGCACAACTGGCTCTTCCACGTTTAACGTTCTTGGCATTGATTGCATGCGGGACAAAACTCTGCCCACTGGATCAGGCGGAGGGCATCCCTGCAAAAGCATTTGAGACAACTACAATCTGGAAAACTTTACTCTGCGTGTTCTCTTTGTGTCTTCTGAGCTGCCAGAAGTCGTTGGAGTTAAAAATAGTTGGCTTTGCGCTGCAGATGCTATGGAAAGAGCAGTGCTACCTGGTGACGAGTCTGGCGTTACTCGCACCTCAAATCCTGCAGGCCTGTGAAAAGCAACACTGCCGGGGATCTGGAAGGGCGAATCTCCTCTAATCTCTCCTCTCCTCCTCTCCTCTCCTCTCTTCTCCTCTCCTCTCCTCTATCCTCTCCTCCTCTCCTCTCTTCTCCTCTATTATCTTCTCTTCTCTCCTCCCCTCTTCTCCTCTCCTCTCCTCTTCTCTCCTCTCTTCTCTCCTTTCTTCTCCTTTCCTCTCTTCTCCTCTTCTCTATTGTCTTCTCCTCCCCTCTTCTCCTCTTCTCTATTCTCCTCTCCTCTATTATCTCCTCTCCTCTCTTCTCCTCTATTATCTTCTCATCTCTTCTTTTCCTCTCCTCTTCTCTATTCTCCTCTCCTCTCTTTTCTTCTCTTCTCTCCTCTCTTCTCCTCTATTATCTTCTCTCCTCTCTTCTCCTCTCCCTCCTCTCTTCTCTATTATCTTCTCATCTCTTCTTCTCCTCTCCTCTTCTCTATTCTCCTCTCCTCTTCTCTCCTCTCTTCTCCTCTCCCCTTCTCTCCTCTCATCTCCTCTTCTCCTCTTCTCTTCTCCTCACTTCTCTCTTCCCCTCCTCTCTTCTCCTCTATTATCTCCTCTCCTCTCTTCTCCTCTATTATCTTCTCGTCTCTTCTTCTCCTCTCCTCTTCTCTATTCTCCTCTCCTCTCTTCTCTTCTCTTCTCTCCTCTCTTCTCCTCTTCTCTCTTCTCCTCTATTATCTTCTCTCCTCTCTTCTCCTCTCCTCTTCTCTCTTCTCCTTTCCTCTCTTCTCCTCTTCTCTATTATCTTCTCCTCTCCTCTTCTCTTCTCTATTCTCCTCTCCTCTATTATCTCCGCTCCTCTCTTCTCCTCTATTATCTTCTCATCTCTTCTTTTCCTCTCCTCTTCTCTATTCTCCACTCCTCTCTTTTCTTCTCTTCTCTTCTCTTCTCTCCTCTCTTCTCCTCTATTATCCTCTCCTCTCTTCTCCTCTCCTCTCCTCTCTTCTCTATTATCTTCTCATATCTTCTTCTCCTCTCCTCTTCTCTCATCTCTTCTCCTCTCCTCTTCAATCCTCTCGTCTCCTCTTCTCCTCTCCTCTTCTCTTCTCCTCTCTTCTCTCCTCTATTCTCTCTTCTCCTCTTCTCTTCTCTATTCTCCTCTCCTCTATTATCTCCTCTCCTCTCTTCTCCTCTATTATCTTCTCATCTCTTCTTCTCCTCTCCTCTCTTCTCATCTCTTCTTCTCCTCTTCTCTTCTCTCTTCTCCTCTCTTCTCCTCCCCCTCTCGCTGAGCCTGATTGTATTTCAGGAAGGAGCGGCTTGCAGCTCAGCCATTCCTCTCAGACTCTTTCCAGGCTGCCAGTTATCGCAGCCCGAGAGACTTCATGGCTGCGCTGGCAATGAGCTCGTCAGGAGACGGACAAGATGCCCGGCTTTGGGGTGCTCCTCCGATAGACGAGACACCGGTGGGACTGGCAGCCTGGATAACATCACCTTGAAGACACAGAAGTGGGTTGGGGGGGCGGTAGCTTGCTTGGGGGTCGTTAGCCCCCCCAAAGGAGGCCCCATCCCGCTCGCTCGGTATGCGGCGGTCACGCTGTCAGGCACAACTTGCACGATTTCGACCAAATTAGTGTAATCTGAGGATCGCACTCTGGCCAAAAAAATGTGATATTATTTACATGCAGAGCCGCACTCCGAAGGGTCCAAAGGGAACTCAGAGGCGGCAGGCGGCCAGTGGAGGTTAGCCAAGCGAGCTCCGAAAAAAAAAAGAAAGAAAATCAGATTGAAACCAGTAAAGTGAACTGGCGCGCTGGGGCCCTGGGAGATCAATCCAGTGTTAAAAAAAAAAACACACGTTAAAAAAAAAAAAGTTTATATATATATAGACTGGATACTGGATTAACCACGACGGAAAAGTGGAACTGCGAAGAAAAGAGCAAGAGTTATCGAGCTCTGAAACCTCGAGATGTGGAAACAAAAAACAGCGTTATGAAAAATGGGGGTGAAAGATTCACAAATGTCAGTCAGTTCATTAACGGGGGAAACTGGAAAAGGCCACGGAGTCAAGAGAAATGGGGCTGGTGAAGCCAAGAAAAGCAAACTAAAAGGAGAAATGAGGCTAAGAAAGTCAAACTGGTGCAGAAGATATGAGCGCAGAGCTCTGGAAATGGCAAACCAGTTCACAGGACTGAGCTGGGGAGAACAAGAGGGAGAAAGCTGGCAACACCAGCAATATGGAAGTGAAATAAGACATTAGGCCAAAAAGTCAAACCAGTACAGAGAGATGCTGGGCTTAGTGCTCAGGAAATGGCAAACCAGTTCACGGGACAAGAAAAGGCCGACCAGTATAAAAAAACAAGGCCAGCTAAACCAGTAATATCAAAGTGAAATATGAAATTAGGCCAAAAAGTCTGATCAGTACGGAAGACATGAACATAGAGATATGGAAATGTCAAACCAGTTCATAAGCCTGAACTGGGAAGAACAAAATAAGGCCAAGCGGTATAGAAAAATGAGGCCTGCTAAACCTAGAATATCAAAATAAAATAAAATGTTAGGGCCACAAAAGTCTAACCAGTACAGAGCAGATGGGAATGGCAAACCAGTTCATAAGCCTGCACTGGGGAGAACAAGAAAAGGCCGACCAGTATAGAAAAATAAGTTCAGATAAATCAAAAATATCAAAGCAAAGAACAAACTAAGGCCACAGAAGTCTAACCAGTACAGAAGATATGAACATGGAGATATGGAAATGGCGAACCAGTTCACGGGACTGAACTGGGGAGAACAAGAAAGGGCCAGCCAGTACAGAAAAAATGAAGCCAGCTAAACCAGCAATATCAAAATATATTGAAGTAAGGCCAAAAAGTCTAACCAGTACAGAGCTGATGGGCTTAGAGCTCTGAAAATGGCAAACCAGTTCATAAGGCTGAGCCTGCAATGAGAACAGAAACACAAGACCAGCTAAACCACAAATATCAAAATAAAACAAGAAATTGGGGTCATGAAAGTCTAACCAGTCAGGAGATATAATCTTGGAGATATGGAAATGGCAAACCAGTTTATAAGGCTGAACTGGGCAAAGAGGAAAAGTCCCACCAGTACAGAGACCAAAAATATCAAAACAAATAACAAATTAGGGCCACAAAAGTCTAACCAGTACAGAGCTGATGGGCTTAGAGCTCAGGAAATGGCAAACCAGTTCACAGGACTGAACCGGGGAGAACAAGAAAAGGCCAAGCAGTATAAAGAAATAAGAGCAGCTGAACCAAAAATATTTAAATAAAATAAGAAAATTAGCTAAGGAAAATCTAACCAGTACAAAGGATTTGAGTGTAGAGCTACGGAAATGGCAAACCAGTTCACAGGACCAAGCCTGAGAAAGCAGAAAAGTTCAAGCAGTACAAAGAAATGAAGTTGGCTAAATCAATAATGTCAAACTAAAAATAAGAAATCAGGGCTGAAAGTCTGACCAGTATGGAACTGATGGGATTAGACATCTGGAAATGGCAAACCAGTTCATAAGACCGAGAGAGAGAGGAGGTTGGGAGCATACGCTGATAGCGCGTTACTGAGCCCACCACATGACGTACCACCTGGACTGGGACCCGAGGGGTGCAGAGGTGACACCTCATCACCGCACTGGAATAGTGGGAGTCTTTTTTTTATGGTGGCTAGAGTGCCAATCCTGCCACCAGACCCCAAGGACCTGCAGGTTAATGTCATCCCCAGGATGGAGCCATTGCAGGTTAAGGGCCCAATGGAGTGGATTCCCTTCTGGCATTCGAACTGGCGACCTTCTGATTACCGTCGCAGATCCCTAAACTCAGAGCCAGCACTCCGCCAATCTCAGCAGAGATACGTACAGCTGGCTCAAATGCCCATTTCAAGCTAAAATAAGACACTAGAACAGAAACCAGTACAGACGATAAGAACTGAAAGATCTTCAGGTGGCAGATCAGTTCTCAAAAACCAGAAAAGGCCAAACAGCAACGAGAAAGTGTCCGGCTAAACCCTGAATATCTGATGAATACGGGACTCTGTGTTGAAAGAATCCGATGAGTCTAACCAGTACAGAGCTTACAGGCTAAGAGAAATGGAAATGACGGCCATCAGCCTGTGAGATCTAAGAGAGTCCAACCAGCAGCATTGTGGAAGTTCACACCTCCCAAGAACTCGCTCAAAGTTCAGCTCACAGATTCAAATGAATACATTAACGTACATAGGTCACAGACACTGCTATCATGGGCTGCATCAGGAGTGGGCAGGAGGAGGAGTATTGGAACCTCATCAAGGACTTTGTGAAATGGTGGAACTCAAACCACCTACACCTGAGCACCAGCAAAACCAAGGAACTGGTGGTGGATTTTAGGAAGACCAGGCCCCTCATGGACCCCATGGTCATCAGAGGTGACTGTGTGCAGAGGGTGCAGACCTTAAAATACCTGGGAGTGCAGCTGGATGATAAATTGGACTGGACTGCCAATACTGATGCTCTGTGCAAGAGAGGACAGAGCCGGTTATACTTCCTTAGAAGGCTGGCATCCTTCAACATCTGCAATAAGATGCTGCAGATGTTCTATCAGACAGTTGTGGTGAGCGCCCTCTTCTACGCGGTGGTGTGCTGGGGAGGTAGCATTAAGAAGAAGGACACCTCATGCCTGGACAAACTGGTGAGGAAGGCAAGCTCTATTGTAGGCACGGAGCTGGACAGTTTGACATCCGTGGCAGAGGGACGGGCGCTGAGCAGACTCCTGTCAATCATGGAGAATCCACTGCATCCACTGAACAGGATCATCTCCAGACAGAGGAGCAGCTTCAGTGACAGACTGCTGTCACCGTCCTGCTCCACTGACAGACTGAGGAGATCATTCCTCCCCCAAACTATGCGACTCTTCAATTCCACCCGGGGGAGTAAATGTTAACATTATATAAAGTTATTGTCTGTTATACCTGCATTGTTATCACTCTTTAATTTAATATTATTATTATCAGTATGCTGCTGCTGGAGTATGTGAATTTCCCCTTGGGGATTAATAAAGTATCTATCTATCTATCTATCTATCTATCTATCTATCTATCTATCTATCTATCTATCTATCTATCTATCTATCTATCTATCTATCTATCTATCTATCTATCTATCTATCTATCTATCTATCTCAATTTTGAACTCGTTCACGTTCAGTTCGTTTTGTATTTTTTTGAAGGAGTGAGAATAAATGATTCGTGAGTTTACTCTTTTCAATTTTGCATGCCTTATATTAGGCCATTATGGTGTACTTGAATAAAATACAATAATTATGAGGACGTTTTTATCTAAATACTAGGAGGCTTTGCCCCCTGCTCACTTCGCTTGCCAACCCCCGGGCGGGTGCTACACGCTAACCACTTCACGTCTCTGCTGTTCACGTATGTGGCTGTGGATGTACAATTTAAACAGATTGTTGTTTTCATTGGAATTGTTACATATGCATAATAGAACTAACTATTTTACATTACAGCGAGTAATTAACGATAGAAAAAAATAGTAAAACGTAATAAATTGAAAAAAAATTATGCTTCATGTTGCGTTAGAGGTATTCGTTGCGTAATATAATTTTGTTCTGTTTGGCTTTGAAATTAACACGCAAATACTTTTTAAATTTACACTTTTACTGTAAAACTTCAGTGAAAACAATATTTGGAAGTAACTTTACGTCAATATCGCTTTGAATTTTGATTCCGTGTTTGGACTTACATAGTGACAACACAACGTATAACTGCCTGTGAGTGAATATCTTTTCTTTCTCTCTAATAAATAAAGCGACTTTTTCGAATGTTTCTCCCTGTGATTTGTTAATTGTCATAGCAGAAGCTGTTCTAACGGGGAACTGTAAACGTTTTAATAACAAAAGGCATATGAAGATCTCCTTTGGTGTCTAATGTTATCCCCTGAAGATGGACTACATTACCTTTCTTGCCGCCTGTTAAAATTTTACATGTCAGAATTGTTCAACCAATTGTGACGGATGGCCGG
This sequence comes from Erpetoichthys calabaricus, assembly GCF_900747795.2. Classification (NCBI taxonomy): domain Eukaryota; kingdom Metazoa; phylum Chordata; class Cladistia; order Polypteriformes; family Polypteridae; genus Erpetoichthys; species Erpetoichthys calabaricus. The sequence continues at coordinate 178,782,837 of NC_041402.2, read as the reverse complement.
CCGCAGATTTCGGCTGCCACCCCCAGGCCGCCAGGAGGAGCTCTCTGGACAGCAGGAACGTGCCCCGAGTTCCAGCAGGGCCTCATGGACTTTGTAGTTTCTACACACAGCCCTGCTGGATACCTTGGGGGCCACTGGGAGTCACTGTAGGGGGGCTTGTGGGCTCTTATGTGCCCTATAGCCTGGGAGTACATCATGGTCACATGACGGGAAGAAACGACGTGCTCCTGGGTTGAAGAGAAGGACTGTTTACCCTGACCCGGAAGGAATAAGGAACTGTGGACGGTTGGGCAGGAACACCTCCGGGTCAGGGTGTATAAAAGGACTCTGGGAAAGCCCAGACACTGAGCTGAGCTGGGAGGTAGGGTGGCTAAGTGTCTGGGCGAGGAGGAGAGAGTATTATTGTGAGTAATTGATAGTTGTATGAATAGTGTGGAGTGGAGGGTGCTTTGTGCACGTGAGTACAAAATAAATAGTTATTGTACTTTCATCTGGTGTTTGGAGTAGTACCTGAGGGTTCAAGAGGTGGACAAAAGCCTCTACTGCTACACAATGTTGAATACAACTAATCTTGTCCCATTGCACAGCCCATCACTCAGACATAAATTACACAATAACGTTACGACACGTCCTTCTTTCTACAGTAATTCAGCCAGTAGAAGACCAGACGGTGTTAACGGTTGTAGATATTCTTCGTGATATTATAAGTTGATGTTTTCATCTTCCGCACCATCACCACCAACTGTCTCAGCACAGTCTATTGATACGCATTTAACCAATTTGGCGTGTAACTGATTGACATTTTTCACGTTAATTCGTTTGACTTCATTGTTTCTCGGTGCTAGGATTGCCCGTCTATTCATTTCTTCTGTTGATAATCCTTCAAGATGGAATTCTTTAATAAGATTTGGACATAATACGTCTTCTTTTATTGGGAACTTAAAGTGAGGAAAACATTCAAATGTATACGAGCTGAGAGCACAGGAACTGCGTCTGACAAAATCATTGACAGCAATGAGAGGTGAGAGGGCCGCTGGTGTGGGCCGTTAACAAGAAATGGTGGAGAGGACTTGAGAAAATCTCTTTGCAAAAGTATCGTCTCCTCTCAAGATTTTCTTTTATAATAGAGAGACACTTTATTGAGTTATAGCCAGCAACAAACACTATAACTATATATGCTAATATCCTCCCAGTTAAAAAGACATTAATCAGATGCGTGTATCCATATAAATTACAGCTCAGTTTCCAACAGTGTGACACAAATGGTGACTGTGTAGCCAGCGTGTAGGTGAACTAACTTATTACGCTGCTGGTCAGAATTCACGTCACATATTGCTTGTCCAACAGGGAAAATATAAAGTGGCCTCACGAAGTCCAACGTTTTCCTAAAAGAGAAAGCGGAGCGTCACCGCGTGCTCGCGTCAGTGGGGTGCAGCTTAAGCCCAAGCAGGCAGACACAGACAGTGTGTATTTGATTTCACGTTATTTTTTTCCCGAATACAAATAAATGGTAACATATTTGTATGAAATAAATATTCATAAAATTCCACTATTTGTGCTTATCTAAATATCGTATGGCGGGCACGGTGGTGCAGTGGGTAGCGCTGCTGCCTGGCACTTAAGAGAACTGAGGTTCGCTTCCCAGGTCCTCCCTGTGTGGAGTTTGCATGTTCTCCCCGTGTCTGCGTGGGTTTCCTCCCACAGTCCAAAGACATGCAGGTTTAGGTGCATTGGCCATCCTAAATTGTCCCTAGTGTGTACTTGGTGTGTGTGTGTGCCCTGCGGTGGGTTGGCGCCCTGCCCAAGGTTTGCTTCCTGCCTTGTGCCCTGTGCTGGGTGGGATTGGCTCCAGCAGACCCCCGTGACCCTGTAGTTAGGATTGGAAAATGACTGACTGACTGAATACCGTATTCGGATTCGGCTCCACTGAGGCAAAACGTTTAATGTGGACCTAAACCAGATCCAGAATGTCACCTAAAACTGAACTCGCTCACAATCGTGATCTTCACTTGCAAATATATTACGTTAAGTTCACCATTCTTAGTAAAATGCGCTTGTTCATTGAAGGCGCTCTTTTGAACTCGTTCATGCACAACACTGACAACCAGTACAGAAAAATTCAAAAAGGAGGCTATTCAGAGTTGTGAAGTCAATACAACATGAGAAACCCCGTCTAAGAGAATGGCAATGCCAAACCAGTAGAGAGAGCCTGGGGATGAAGATTTGATGATGTCAGACCAGTTTGTGGATGGGTAAACTCAACTAGTGAACCAGTTAAAACCTGAAACAAAAATAGAAACCATTTCCACTTATGAAGTCAACCCAGGATAAGAAACAAAGACTCTAAGAGAAGAAATGTCAAACCAGTAAGGAGAAGAGGAATTCCAGAATCAATAATGTCAAACCAGTAATGAGAATAGGAATTCCAGAATCGATAATGTTAAACCAGTAAGGAGAATAGGAATTCCAGAATCAATAATGTTAAACTAGTAAGGAGAATAGGAAGTCCAGAATCAATAATGTCAAACCAGTAAGAAGAATAGGAATTCCAGAACTGATAATGTCAAACCAGTCAGGAGAATAGGAATTCAAGAATCAATAATGTTAAACCTGTAAGGAGAACAGGAATTCCAGAATCGATAACGTCAAACCAGTAAGGAGAACAGGAATTCCAGAATCGATAATGTTAAACCAGTAAGGAGAACAGGAATTCCAGAATCAATAATGTTAAACCAGTAAGGAGAACAGGAATTCCAGAACTGATAATGTCAAACCAGCAAGGAGAATAGGAATTCCATAATCGATAATGTCAAACCAGTAAGGAGAACAGGAATTCCAGAATCAATAATGTTAAACCAGTAAGGAGAACAGGAATTCCAGAACTGATAATGTCAAACCAGCAAGGAGAATAGGAATTCCATAATCGATAATGTCAAACCAGCAAGGAGAATAGGAATTCCATAATCGATAATGTCAAACCAGTACGGAGAAGAGGAATTTGAGAATCAATAATGTTAAACCAGTAAGGAGAACAGGAATTCCAGAATCAATAATGTCAAACCAGTAAGGAGAACAGCAATTCCAGAATCGATAACGTCAAACCAGTAAGGAGAACAGGAATTCCAGAATCGATAATGTTAAACCAGTAAGGAGAACAGGAATTCCAGAATCAATAATGTTAAACCAGTAAGGAGAACGGGAATTCCAGAACTGATACTGTCAAACCAGCAAGGAGAATAGGAATTCCATAATTGATAATGTCAAACCAGTAAGGAGAAGAGGAATTCGAGAATCAATAATGTTAAACCAGTAAGGAGAACAGGAATTCCAGAATCAATAATGTCAAACCAGTAAGGAGAACAGGAATTCCAGAACTGATTACGTCAAACCAGCAAGGAGAACAGAAATTCCAGAATCGATAATGTTAAACCAGTAAGGAGAATAGGAATTCCATAATCAATAATGTCAAACCAGTAAGGAGAACAGGAATTCCAGAACTGATAATGTCAAACCAGATCATTGACATAAGGCAAAGCAGATTGAAGCAGTGAAACCAGTTGAACCAGTGTAAGCACCATCGTGGATGGACTGGCAGCCCAACTGGGATGGAGGTAGGATCCTTGTCTGGCTGGAAGGCCATAATGGAAGGGCAACATGGAATGATGCCTGAGACTTGATTCTTATCCCAGTCGGGGTGAAGGATTAATGGTGGGACAGGAGGAGGTTGTTTGTCAAGAGAAGTTCTTTCCCCAGTGCAGTGGATGGCGGTGCTCGTCCCACATGGACCCAGTGTGGTCACCCGCAGGGATCCATGGGAATCGTAGTCCTGAAGGACAGCCCTGTCGGGGTCCTTGGGTGCCACCAGAGGGCGCTGCATAGAGAGAGAGGCCGCCTGTTTCACAGGGGTTGACCCAGAAGTGGTTCTGCCATTCAGTTCTATGGCACCAGAAGTACTCCGAGTCCCAAACAGCCTCCTCCAGTTGAGTCAGAGACGGGTGATGGTGGGCGACACTCAACGGGAGGCGTAAGGGGGATGTTGTGGTGTGTTTTGGCTGATGTTTGTGTGTAAGAGTGTCGGTGAAAAATAAAAAATAAAAAATGATTTGAACCCGGAGTTGTGTCTGAGGTTTGGGGCTCAGTGGCGCCCCCTTGTGGTCACACCTGACTGAAGCTATCTGAACTTGTGGTGAGAATCCAGTATGAGGAACTAAGGCTAAGAGAATGGGATTTTAAAGAACTGATGATGTTAAACCAATTTGTAGAAGTGTAAACTAGAAAAGTGAACCAGTTAAAGGAAAGAAACAAAAATGGAAACTATTTGAACTTATGAAGTGAGCCCAGTATAAGAAACTAAGAGTCTAAGAGGGGAAACATCAAACCAGTAAAGAGAACTGGAAACTTAAGAACCGAAAATGTCAAACCAGTTTATAGAAGTGAGGCATTGAAGACTAAAACAGTGAAACCAGTTTAACCAGACTGAAACTATTCGAACTTGTAAAGTTAATCCAGTTTGAGAAACTAATAGTCTAAGAGGGGAAACATCAAACCAGTAAAGAGAACTGGAGCCTCAAGAACTGAAAAATGCCAAACCAGTTTATAGACATGAAGCAGTGCAGACTGAAACCAGTTTAAAAAAGACTGACCCAGTATGAGAAACTAGGGGTAACAAAATGGAAACATTTTAGAAAAGTGGGGCTTAAAGAACTGATAATGTCAAAACCAGTTTATAGAAGTGAGGCATTGAAGACTAAAACAGTGAAACCAGTTTAACCAGACTGAAGCTATTTGAACTTGTAAAGTTAATCCAGTTTGAGAAACTAATAGTCTTAGAGGGGAAACATCAAACCAGTAAAGAGAACTGGAAACTCAAGAACTGAAAATGTCAAATCAGTTTATAGACATGAAGCAGTGCAGACTGAAACAGTGAAACCAGTTTAACCAGACTGAAGCTATTTGAACTTATGAACTGAGCCCAGTATAAGAAACTAAGAGTCTTAGAGGGGAAATGTCAAACCAGTAAAGAGAAGTGGAGCCTCAAGAACTGAAAATGTCAAACCAGTTTATAGATATGAAGCAGTGCAGACTGAAACCAGTTTAAAAAAGATTGGCCCAGTATGAGAAACTAGTGGTAAGAGAATGGAAACAGTTTAGAAAAGTGGGACTTAAAGAACTGATAATGTCAAAAACAGTTTATAGAAGTGAGGCATTGAAGACTAAAACAGTGAAACCAGTTTAACCAGACTGAAGCTATTTGAACTTGTAAAGTTAAGCCAGTTTGAGAAACTAATAGTCTAAGAGGGGAAACATCAAACCAGTAAAGAGAACTGGAGCCTCAAGAACTGAAAAATGTCAAACCAGTTTATAGACGTGAAGCAGTGCAGAGTGAAACCAGTTTAAAAGAGACTGACCCAGAATGAGAAACTAGGGGTAACAAAATGGAAACATTTTAGAAAAGTGGGGCTTAAAGAACTGATAATGTCAAAACCAGTTTATAGAAGTGAGGCAGTGTAGGCTGAAACAGTGGAACCAGTTTAACCAGACTGAAGCTATTTGAACTTGTAAAGTTAATCAAGTTTGAGAAACTACAGCTGAGAAAGTGGAAACGTCAAGCCAGTAAAGAGAATGGGAGCTTAGCGGATGGTAAAGGATAAACCAGTTAAAGGAAGTGAGGCTGTAATGCAAAACCATTAAGGCATGTGAGAAGCACCAGTATCGCCAGTAGACAAAACTAGTACATGGTGAGAGTGATGGATCAGGAAAACTGAAACGCAGTAGAACTGGAGCAGTCTAACTGGTGTGGTGAAGTGAGGCAAGCAGAACCAGTACAGGTAAGCCAGTTAGTGGATAGGCGGGAGTCTGAGGGGACAGTAAAAGTCAGAAAATAGGGGCTCGGGGCAATTAGAGATGTCTGACCAGAAGCTGTAAGCATCAATAAAGCCCAGGAATAAAAGAAAGGCGGAGTAGAGGACAGGGGCTGAGACGTCCAGGTGTGATCAGCGAGACAATGAGAAGCCATCTGAGATACTAAGGCCTTGAGGCCTCAGAAATATCAAACTGGTTTACAGAGCCAAACAATCAAGCCAGTAGGGGTAATTAGAGCAGCGAGAAGCAGAAACGTCTCACCAGTTTATAGAGCGGAGGTTGTGAGACGCAGAAAAATCAAACAAATAGATTGAAGTGGGCCCTGTGAGAGAAGCCGTGTCTAATCAGGGTGTGCGGACGATGAAAGGGTGGGCAGCAAGGCAGGGTGTGGTTAAGGGGTTTCTGGGGGTCTTATGTTTTTGAGGTACTGCAGAAATAAAAGTAACACACTGGAAATCCTGTGGGCCCAGCTAGCTGAACCCGAGCCAGAGCAGGCACTCCAAACAAGAGATCCCGGGGCCTGGGGGGAGGATCCCATTTCGGCGGCCCCCGTGAGGAACATTCCTGCAGACCTTCAGTGAAATGCAATCCGCTCGTAAAACAGAAGCCGTCTTTTCTTCTCCTGCCTCGGCGCGGAGCAGCTGGAACTCATTGAAGTGGCGTTCCACATGGAATCGGCACGAGGAGGGAACTTCGGCCGGCGTTCTGCCGGGAGGGTCAAAGCGACCCTTTCTCACTTGGAGTGGCAACTTTAAGCTGAGCTCCTGTCTTTTTTGATTTATTTGCCAGCCTTTGTCTCTCCCATGCTTGCTGCCAAAGGCTCCGGCGTGATGGATGGGCACCAAGAGAGGCATTGGGCTGGGGGGTGAACAGCAGCCAAGATTCTGGGCAAGTGAGGCTGATGACCACCCATAAGGGCAGCTGAACCCCAAAGCAAAGGGATGAGTCAGTGGTCGCTGAAACAGGACTAACTTAGCCTGCCTCTGTGCTTGAGTCACCTCCTAGTCGAGATGTTACAACTTCCGACCCCATGGTGGTCCTTCTTTCTTTCCACTGAGCCCATCTACCAAAATGAGACTCGCAGCTCATCATTTGCACCAGAGCAGCTGGAGCAGAAGCAGAACAGAAAAGTGGCCAGTAGGGGGCATCTTGTTGGCACCTCATGGATTCTTTGTAGCCTTTCCCCGACAAAGCTGTCAAGCCCCCTGTCCAGTGTGAGTCAATCGGGGGGCCACTTTTTCTTCTTTATTCCTATTTGTTTTTTTTTTTTCACATCTGTGCCTCTCCTTAGATCTTCCAGGGCCGTGACGGTAGAGTGGCAATCGCGATTCCACACACATTCCAGAGACCCCCGATGCGAAAAGCATGTGTCGCTTTCTCCGCCGGCAGATCGCTTCAACAGATGTGAGGATGTGTCCTTCCAGACTCATCGGCCGGCACTCGGCACCTGGGAATGTCACCCATCTGTGGTGTGGGCAAAGCAGGAGAAAGCAGGATATAGCGCCTTTCATAAGTGTTTACACATAAGATAATTTCCATAATAAGAAAATGGGGCTAAAGGAAAGAAAAATGAAATATAGCGCCTTTTCAGATTGCTGCTTTTGGTGTCATAAGCCCTCATTATACCATGCTGGGTTTCTGGTTACCTTACCTGCTGCCAATTTCTTTCCGTGTCCTTGCCCCCAAATTAAAGAGTGCAGTTTGCCTAGGGGCTGTCCTGTCCACCACGGCTCCATTTATCAGATTTTTGGAACAGGACAGGCCCCGCTCCATTATGATGCATCTCGAGCAGGAGCCAGGATGATTGTATCAGTGCCAGCACTAATGGCAGGTTTCAAGCTTCACCCATATTATGACTTCATCTCTGTAGTTTGTTTTGGTCAGACTGCAGCCTCTAAGGGGGTGGGGGGGGTGGGCAGCGGTCAGGACGACTGGACCCCATGCGCTCCAATTAGAAGTGACAGATGAAGACAGCAGCAGTGAGGCACCACGCCCGTCTGGGGCTGGACACGCTCTACCAATTTGTTCTCGTAATTCCTGAGGTGCCCTCAAAGCCACGGCCATCAGCCCGGAATGTCCAGCTCATTAGCTGATTGGTTGATTTATTGATTACCTCATCATTCTGCTGACCTTTCACGCCAAGCCTCTCCTTTCACTTCCCAACCAATTTAATGGCCATCCATCTTGCAGGAAAGAACAAAACAAAAAATAAAATAAAACACCTGTTGACGGTTTAGTCAAATCCCCCAGCTTGTGTTAGTCTGTCCAGGCTGAAAGGAAAGTCAAATGGTGGTCTCGGAAAGGCGTGTCGGATTTGTGAGACTCTCTGAGATGACCTTATATTCCATTAATTGGACTCTCTGGGGTGACGTAGTGTCTGGTGAGCAGTCACTTAAGCTTTATTAAGATCAAAGACCCCCCCAACATCAAAAATGGCAACGGGGTGGGGAAGGGTGGGGGGCATCTGAAACCCTAGATGGGGTGTGTTGTGATATAATCCCAAAAAGCCGACAAGTAACAGGGGTTGATGGGGCTTAACATAATATTAGGGGGTCTTAATCCAGCTAAATGACCCCACTGGGAGCCGGGCCTGCTCTCGGCCAGGGGTGTTTGTGGTGGTGCGGCCCCACTGGATGCTGGGCAAAATAACAAACAGGCTGAACTTAATTACTAAAATGCTCAAGCCACTTTTCTTCAGTTTTCCATCATATCCTCAATTTCATTTTTTCGCTTTGCGCTCCAACCCCCACCATAACCTAACATCTATGTGGGAGGAGCAAAAGCTTTAGATTTGTCAAAAAATTCGATCTCTGGTTTTCAATGGATCTCGATGTTTTAGGGTCCCCTGATACTAAAAACATCGATATCTCGATGATGGGTGTGTGTCTCTCCGTCTGTGTGTCACCGTTTCTTGAGGAGGGTCTTGTGCTAAAACGGCTGGACAGAAGAATACCAAACTCGAAACTTCAGCCTGTTATGAGATGACGGTGTCCATGATGACTAATCATCTCATGATTAGTTTTTTGAGCCAAATCATCCAAGAGAAAGAGGTAGCACTCTAGAGGGAACCTCAAATACCCTAATTCTACAATAAATTCCAAATTCTTCTCGTCAATCGCTATCATATTGACTGATTATATGATCAGAACGATCCGCATCAGAGCGGTAAAGAATTACTGTAATGTTGGAGAAGAGTTCAGGTGACTTGGTTCCTAAGGGCGCAAAGCCTACTGACGCTCAGGTCCGAATTTTTTTTTATTGCTTCCCGTAGTTTGTGAAGTCGTCTCCAGGTGAGGGCGGACCAATTGGCCCTGCAGTGTTCTTTTCCCTTGACTGTGCGCGCACACATCCAATCTTAACTGTCCAGTTTAGTGCTGGGGCTTGAAGATCATCACCTGCATTATAAAGAGGACTCACTGTTGTTGTTGGTATTGGTGTTTTCTTTTTTAAAATCAACCATTTTGCACTTGTGGTTCAAGTTTTTCCCAGTCGAAGCCCACACCAGCAAACACTTCAAAAAGTCCATTTGCTCCCTTATAGTTAGCCACATATTAAAAAAAAAGAAAGGAAATCAATGTGAGGAACTCGTTGTTCACAAGACATTATGCTGCATCTCAATTTTCACCCAGCACTAAATTTGAAAAGCCTCACCAAGGAAGCCCATCGACTTTGTGGAGAATATGCCAACAGTGTCCTCGCTTCTGGTTGTTCTCCAGTGGGTCTGCTTGGAGAAAATCCTTTCTCACATGTTTGCTGATCTTCACACCCCTGGCCGTGCTGCTCAAGTCGTGCGGCACGTGTGTGTCGACCTCAAAGCCATCTGATTCTAAATTGGAGGTGTTGCCATTGCAGTTTAGGCAGCACACAGTCAAGAGATCTTCCTGAGCAGCAGGTGGTTGTCAGGCTCTCTCTTTAAGCCAACATCACTTTACGCCACTAAATAATAATAGTGCATTTTATTTATATAGCGCCTTTCTCATGGCACATGTCAGACTTGCCAACTGCAGTTGCTGATCTCATTGCAGTCTACATGACTGAAAATGACTGGGCACGTCACATTTACCGACTGCGTGCCAACCTCAACACCACTGTCCTGCTCACCCCTTTTGGTGACAGCCAATAGCGTGCCATCTGACGGAGCCAGCCCTGTATGAAGGGTTAACAGCTATGGCAAGTTCAGCCACAGTCTCTGCCCCTCTTCTCACATTCCATTCTGTCATAGTGAATAAAATGGGAGACATCAGACAGACGAGCTTCTCTTCTGTTTGTGAGGTCCAGAGCCCTCGTGCTCCTTATTCTTCATTGCTGCACTCTATGAATCGTACTTCTCAGTGGGCGCTCATTGGTTGTGAGCTCTCAAGCACACAGAGCCCACCCCTATGACTTTAGACAAAATCAGACCTGTTTGAGGGGCCAGTCGCTGACTATTTGGTTTGAGTCCCCAGGAATACCACATTACGTGATTGACCTCCAACTGCCTCCGACTCGCTAAGATGACACAAATGAAGGATCCCACCTGACAAAAAAAGGTGGTCTAATGCGTCTGGGCCTTTACTTAGCGTTAAAGTCTCCATGGCTCTGTTTGGTCAGATGATGGCAGAGGATGTCATAATAACTGCTTAGTTTCGTTTCACATCCAGTTTCATGAAATTAGCCCCCCAAAGATGATGTCACATTATGCGACTTTTCCAGGGATTTTTTACATACTCTTCAAGAGCCGGGCCTGCTCTCAGCCAGGGGTGTTTGTGGTGGTGCGGCCCCACCGGATGCTGGGCAAAATAACAAATTGGCTTAACTTAATAACTAAAATGTTTAGAAGAGCTCTCGGCTTTGTCTTCTCAAGCCACTTTTCTTTAGTTTTCCGCCATATTGTTAATATCAGTTTTTTTTGTTTTGTGTCCCACCATAACCTGTTGTCTATGGGGGAGGAGAGAAAGCTTTAGATTCGTCAAAAATTTCGATCTCCGGTTTTCAACGTTTTTGGGTCCCCTGATATATAAAACATCGATATCTCGATGGTGGGTGTGTGTGTCACAGTTTCTTGAGGAGGGTCTCGAGCTAAAACAGCTGGACGGACAAATACCAAACTCGACACTTAGAAGGTTGGGGGTTTCCAGCTTTGTAGTTTAACAACCCCTGGGACCAGTCTGTGACTTGACCCATAGGGTCAAGGGGGTCTTGTGTGCACCCATGAGCTGAGAACCAATGAACGCTCAACCAGAAGTACAAGGCATTTACGAGGAATAAGCAATATGGACGCTTTGGACTTCTGTCTGATGTCTCTGAAACTGAAACTGTGGCAGAACTCACCGGACCTGTAAACCCTTCGCATGGGCAACGGCTCCGTCAGGCTGCACCTTATTGGCTGTCAGAACGAGGAGTAAGCCTGCGATACTAAGGAAATGGGAAACTGTGCTGGAAAGTCGTTGCGCGGTTGTCTAATTTGACATCCTCTATGATATCTAATCATGTCATCTGACCTTCTCAGGTGATGAGACCAACAACTGCAGTCATTAAGCCTGACACCCTCTTTGACTAGACTGAGTATATTTATTTATTTTCTTACATATTTCGCTTTGTCTTTTTTCAAGATCCACCACTCAAATTGGGGACTTCTCGTGACGTAGAATTCAGTACTTTCATTCGTTTTTTGATTTAGTTCTTAGTTTTGGTAAAGTATTTTAGCTGTTCTGCCACCATTTTGTTTGTTCACGATCACCGCCGTTTTGCTAGGGTAGTTCCCACATTGTGAGGGACGGGCCCTCAGAGGTCCGACTAACGACGCGACGGGCTTAAAAAGTCAATTTTACAATCACTTGCCTGTCCGAGTTTACGGATTCAAACCCCTTTACCGTTTGGGTTCTTTATCAAAGGGGTTTTCTCGTTCTTAAAAATCCTTCCGGCTTTTGATTAATTTCTGCCAGTATTACTGACTCCCTTTTTGTTTTTTTTAATAAATGCGGCCGATCTTTCAGTTCTGACCGTTATTTTGCTTCCTGACTCTCCCTTTTCTCCTGGTATCGCCTTAAAACCCCTTCACCTAACAAAGACATTGGGCCAAAACCGCTGAGGAACTGTCTAGCAGCACAGCCTGATCTTCCATGGCTTCTTCTTCATGGCTCCACACGCTCTCCTCTCCCTCATGCTCTGCCTACTTGCGCATTTATGTCGCCGATCCTGCCTCAAACTGCTCATTTGGGGTCAGAGGTGACACCATCTACATTCATCTTCCCCAACTCTGTAAGCTGATCCAAGCCAGGATCCTTCAAGAGACCAATGGAGAAGAGATTGCAGATATGATGTACCTTAACCCTTAAACTGCCACACCTTGCTCTAGTTGGTTCCCAGTGCAATTTGCCAGCACGCCTGAGCTGATCAATCTGTGCCATAAATTCGTTGAGCAGCCAGCTCAGGACCACTGGCTCCCCCTAGTGACTCAGCCTCACTGTCCCTGGGACTCAGCCGCTGCACTAGACTTGCCTGCCAGCATCAGTGTTGGCCTCTGTGTGCTCACGTGCAGCCAGTTCAAGCGCAGTTGGCTCAGTGATTTACTGAATCTCATCAATGGCGTCAGTCGCACCTTGTACATATGATAATAGATTGTTGCAGTAGTTTTTAAATTAGTCTTTATAGTCCATTGGCAGTGTGTAAAATGATCAGTGTTGCAGTAATTATGATTCTTTGCATGAAAAAAAATATGTGTTCCATTAAAATTTCACTTTTTCCCTGGTGAATTGTGACATTACTTTAAAAAGTGCAGCAAAAATGTATTTGGCGTCCGGGGGTGCATTAACCCCCAAGTATATGGCAGTTTAAGGGTTAAAAAGTCAATTTTACAATCACTTGCCTGTCCGAGTTTACGGATTCAAACCCCTTTACCGTTTGCGTTCTTTATCAAAGCGGTTTTCTTGTTCTTAAAAATCCATTCTGGCTTTTGATTAATTTCTACCAGTATTACTGACTCCCTTTTTGTTTTTTTTTTTTTAATAAATATGACCGATCTTTCAGTTCTGACCATTATTTTGCTTCCCGACTCCCCCTTTTCTCCTGGTATCACCTTAAAACCTCTTCACTTAACAAAAGCATTGGGCCAAAACCACTGAGGAACCATCCACCAGCACTGCCTGATCTTCCATGGCTTCTTCTTCATGGTTCCACATGCTCTCCTCTCCCTCATGCTCTGCCTACTTGCACATTTATGTGGCCGGTCCTGCCTCAAACTGCTTATTTGGGCTCAGAGGTGATACCATCTACACTCTCCTTCCCCAACTCTGTAAGCTGATCCAAACCAGGATCCTTCAAGAGACCAATGGAGAAGAGCTTGCAGATATGATGTACCTTAACCCTTAAACTGCCACACCCAGCTCTAGTCAGTTCCCAGTGTAATTTGCCAGCACGCCTGAGCTGATCAATCCATGCCGTACATTCATTGAGCAGCCAGCTCAGGACCACTGGCGCCCTCTAGTGACTCAGCCTCACCATCCCTAGGACTCAGCCGCTGCACTAGACTTGCCTGCCAGCATCAGCGTTGGCCTCTGTGTGCTCGCGTGCAGCCAGTTCAAGCGCAATTAGCTCAGAGATTTACTGAATCTCATCAACGGCGTCAGTCGCACCTTGTACATATAATAATAGAATGTTCCAGTAGTTTTAAAAATAGCTTTTATAGTTGACTGGCATTGTGTAAAATGATCAGTGTTGCAGTAATTGTGATGTGTTTCATTAAAATTTCACTTTTATCTGGTGAATTGTGATGTTTCCTTAAAAAGTGCAGCAAAAAAAGTATTTGGCGTCCGGGGGTGCATTAACCCCCAAGTATGTGGCAGTTTAAGGGTTAAAAAGTCAACTTTACAACCACTTGCCTGTCCGAGTTTACGGATTCAAACCCCTTTACCGTTTGGGTTCTTTATCAAAGGGGCTTTCTCGTTCTTAAAAATCCATTCCGGCTTTTGATTCATTTCTGCCAGTATTACTGACTCCCTTTTTGTTTTTTTTAATAAATGCGGCCGATCTTTCAGTTCTGACCGTTATTTTGCTTCCCGACTCTCCCTTTTCTCCTGGTATCACCTTAAAACCCCTTCACCTAACAAAGACATTGGGCCAAAACCGCTGAGGAACCGTCTAGCAGCACAGCCTGATCTTCCATGGCTTCTTCTTCATGGCTCCACACAGTCTCCTCTCCCTCGTGCTTTGCCTACTTGCACATTTATGTCGCCAGTCCTGCCTCAAATTGCTCATTTGGGGTCAGAGGTGACACCATTTACACTCACTTTCCCGAACTCTATAAGCTAATCCAAGCCAGGATCCTTCAAGAGGCCAATGGAGAAGAGCTTGCAGATACGATGCACCTTAAGTTTCACTAAGAATTCTGTTGTGCCCGAATCGTTTTGCTCTTCGGTCTACAGTTGAGCTCTTTGGTTTCTGTTTGGCCCAACACCCAGGTAGTGCCCATCACCAGAATTTATCCTGAGTATGGCGCCATCCTACCCTGACTTTGCTTCTCCATAAGAAGAATATTAGAAAGCTTGTGGTCATCAAGAGCGAAAATGGATGGAACCACCCAGGGGCAAATCTGTGAGGAGAACCTCTTTCAGTCAGCCAGACATCAACGTTTAGGGTGAAGATTTGATTGTCGGCAAGACAAGCCCCCCAACGCACAGGCAAAAAAAGTATTAAGCTTGAAAAAATGAATGGAGAATTCTGGACCTCAGACTTGAACCCACTTGCAGTTTGACTTGAAAACTCCATATTTGTATTGAAGAATTGGCCAAAAAAATTCCCAAACCTTGTTAGCAGTACTACTTCTGGAAGGACTCCATTTCCCAGCAGCCTCGAAGGATGTCTGAAAGGGGCACAGGGGCTGCTGGGGACAAGAAGGACCAGCGGGAAACTTGAAGAGGGGGCCGACGAAGCAGAAAGAGGAGGTCTGTATTTCTGTGTATCACGCGTGTCCCATCCAACTGTAGCCACTGTGAGGTCATTTATACCCCCTGGATCGTTACTCATAAGGGTTAATGGGCAGTCTTGTGCCTGCCTGTCATGTGAATAGTGGTGGATTATTGTCCGTAAATCTACGTGTCTTTTAAGAAGATCTAAAAACAGAGGACCACCAACGGTACCCATCAAACCTCATAAAGCCTGAGGGGATCTTCAGAGAAGAATGGCAGAAAATCCACAAATCCAGGGGTATGAAGCTTGCTGTATCAGACCCAAAAAGACTTCAGGCTGGAATGGCTGCCTGAGGGGGCTTCAACGAAGTACTGAGTAAAAGGTCTGAAAACTTGCGGTAATGGGATATTCCAGGTTTTATTTTTTTGCAATAACTTTGCAAAAAATTCAAAAATCCTGCACTCTGTTGGGTGATGGTGCGAGGAACCTCATCAAAATTGGCCGATGTTGAGAGGGGTGTCCAGCAAGGGGCAGTGCTGGGGCTGCTGCTATTTTTAATATATAGAAATGATGTAAATAGGAATATAAGTAACAAGATGGTTAACTTTGCAGATGATACCAAGATAGGTGGATTAGCAGATAATTTGGAATCCGTTATATCATTACAGAATGACTTGGATAGCATACAGGCTTGGGCAGATTTGTGGTAGATGAAATTTAATGTCAGTAAATGTAAAGTTTGACACATAGGAAGTAAAAATGTGAGGTCTGAATACACAATGGGCGGTCAGAAAATCGAGAGTCCACCTTATGAGAAGGATTTAGGAGTCATAGAGGACTCTAAACTATCGACTTCCAGACAGTGATCAGAAGCCATTAAGAAGGCTAACAGAATGTCAGGTTATATAGCGCCTTGATGTGTGGAGTACAAGTCACAGGAGGTGACGCTCAACCTTTATAACACCCTGGTGAGGCCTCATCTGGAGTACTGGGTGCAGTTTTGATCTCCAGGCTACAAAAAGGGCATAGCAGTACTGGAAAAGGTCCAGAGAAGAGCAACTGGGCTGATTGAGGGGTTACAGGGGATGAGTTATGAGGAAAAATGAAAAGAGCTGAGACTTTAAAGGAGATGAAGAGGAGACCTGACTGAAGAGTTTAAAATTATGACACTATCAACGTCCAGACAGTGTTCAGAAGCCATGCTGGAGTATGTGAATTTCCCCTAGGGATTAATAAAGTATCTATCTATCTATCTATCTATCTATCTATCTATCTATCTATCTATCTATCTATCTATCTATCTATCTATCTATCTATCTATCTATCTATCTATCTATCTATCTATCTATCTATCTATCTATCTATCTATCTATCTATCTATCTATCTATCTATCTATCTATCTATCTATCTATCTATTAAGAAGGCTAACAGAATGTCAGGTTATATAGCGCCTTGATGTGTGGAGTACAAGTCACAAGAGGTGATACTGAAGCTTTATGACACACTGGTGAGGCCTCATCTGGAGTCCTGGGTGCAGCTTTGGTCACCAGGCTACAAAAAGGACATAACAGCACTAGAGAAGGTCCAGAGAAGAGCGACTGGGCTGATTGAGGGGCTACAGGGGATGAGTTATGAGGAAAGATGAAAAGAGCTGAACCTTTACAGATTAAGCAAAAGAAGATGAAGAGGAAACGTGAGGAGAGTTTAAAATTATGACACTATCAATGTCCAGACAGAGTTCAGAAGACATTAAGAAGGTTAACAGAATGTCAGGTTATATAGCGCCTTGATGTGTGGAGTACAAGTCACAGGAGGTGACGCTCAACCTTTATAACACCCTGGTGAGGCTTCATCTGGAGTACTGGGGGCAGCTTTGGTCTCCAGGCTACAAAAAGGACATAGCAACACTAAAGAAGGTCCAGAGAAGAGCGACTGGGCTGATTGAGGGGCTACAGGGGATGAGTTATGAGGAAAGATGAAAAGAGCTGAGCCTTTAAAGGAGATGAAGAGGAGACCTGGGTGAAGAGTTTAAAATTATGACACTATCAACGTCCAGACAGTGTTCAGAAGCCATGCTGGAGTATGTGAATTTCCCCTTGGGATTAATAAAGTATCTATCTATCTATCTATCTATCTATCTATCTATCTATCTATCTATCTATCTATCTATCTATCTATCTATCTATCTATCTATCTATCTATCTATCTATCTATCTATCTATCTATCTATCTATCTATCTATCTATCTATGTTATATAGCGCCTTGATGTGTGCAGTACAAGTCACAGGAGGTGATACTGAACCTTTATAACACACTGGTGAGGCCTCATCTGGAGTATTGGGTGCAGCGTTGGTCTCCAGGCTACAAAAAGGACATAGCAGCAGTGGAGAAAGTCCAGAGAAGAGTAACTGGGCTGATTGAGGGGCTACAGGTGATGAGTTATGAGGAAAGATGAAAAGGCTGAGCCTTTACAGTTTAAGCAAAAGAAGATTAAGAGGTGACCTGATTGAAGAGATTAAAATTATGAAGGGAATCTGTCCACTGGATTAAGACTATTATTTTAAAATGAGTTCATCAAGAACACGGGGTCACAAATGGAGACTTGTGAAGGGCAAATTTCACAGAAACATTAGGAAGTTTTTCTTTACATGGAGATCCAAAGACCCTTGGAATAAGAGACCAAATAGTGTGGCAGACCCGAGGACTTTAGGGACCTTCACAAACTCGATTTGATGTTTTATTGGAAGAAATAAGCAGACAGGACTGTCGAGCTTTGTTGTGCTGAATGGCCTCTTCTCGTCTAGTGTAATAATATTAATGACACATTTTATTTATATAGCGCCTTTCCCATGCTCAACATAGAGAGAGTGTTCTAATGTTCTATTCTGAATGGTGTTTGGTGGATAGAAAAAAATGAATTAAAATGTGAGGGGGTCCGCATACTTTCAAAACGCAGTAGAAGTCTGGAGGAACAAGTGTTTTTGATTCCTAAATGTGTTGCATTTACTGTGCTTTGTTAATGAAGAAAGAAGCTAATTACTCCATGTGTTAACATCTTTAATTGGATGGACGCTTTCTGAAGGAACAGCAAACCTCTGCCTTATTTCTTCACGTTTTTTGTGACCAGAGGCAGCCTTAGAGGTGTGTGGGTCCAGGCCTCGGGCTGACCAACGCCACGCGGGGGGCCGGTTACATCAAACGCTGTTACCAGTATATGTGGACTGTGTAACCTTGCTTGTGAATTTAATAAAAATAATGTTAACGTACACCAGATTGTCTCATTTCAGTATTCAGCTAATTTTTTTGCAAGATAGCATGCAGAATTTATCAAAATATACCTCAACTTCAAAAGCGGGACCCCCTGGGGTAGTCACCCCACTTGCCACCCCCAAATGCCGCTCTTGTTGATGACCCCTCTGTAAAGGAGGGCTTCCCCGATTTCCACACTGCATGCACTTCTCCTGCCTTTCCACTAGGGGGTCCTCGTTTAAGCTGTGCATTTCCATTGGTTCAGCTTTCCGTTTGCAGAACAATGAAGGTCTGAGTTGCGTAGCCCACCGCTGAAGACTAGCTTGCTGCCCCTCGAATGTCAAACGTCCCACTGGGGGTCTCGAGTCAAAGGGGTTCTCCTCTGGCTTGACTGGATAAGATGGCTGCTTTCCGCACTCTGCACAGACAGAAGGATCACCGTTTATGTCACGGGAGCCCTGTGGGGACAGCTGACGAAAGATGAGCCCCTCATCTGAACAGAAGCCAGTTACACTTTCCTATCTGAAGCCTTTGAGAAAGTAAAAAAAAATGCCGCATTAAAGAGGAGTAAAAGTGTCATTGTGACAAATGTCCTTCAGGTTCAGGGATACACCAACCTGTTCTCAGGTGCCACCATGCAGCTAAATAATAAACGGAAGAGACTTGAAGGTGCCGCCAACTCACAAAAAAACCAAAAAGAGCCCGAAGGAGAAACTGCCAGGTAACACTCTGATGGTGTCAGACTTGGCAAGGTTTGCAACTCTGCTTTGAAAGCACTCAGCGCTGAGAATGAAAAGTCT
The DNA here is from genome assembly GCF_900747795.2 of Erpetoichthys calabaricus. Taxonomy (NCBI): domain Eukaryota; kingdom Metazoa; phylum Chordata; class Cladistia; order Polypteriformes; family Polypteridae; genus Erpetoichthys; species Erpetoichthys calabaricus. The sequence goes on along the minus strand of NC_041402.2, from coordinate 178,764,038 downwards.
GACTGTGAAATGTGATGTTTATGGTAAACGTGAACTTTCTCAGTTTATTGTTGTTATTAATACAAATAAAACCCGAGGGGGATTTTGATTACAATGGCACACAGAATTAGGGTCCATCCATTTTCTACAGCTGCCTATTCAAATGAACAATTTCAGAAAGGCAAACACAAATATAAAAATTAACTCCTTACAATAGGAGGATTATGGCGATGGCACTCCTGGAATTGTAAGGCCACCATGGGCAGGGGCAAAGAATGGCAAGTTCTGGTTTGATGAGACATACCAGGGCCGTCTTAACAGCATTACAGGCCCCCGGGCAAAGCAGTGCACTGAGACCCCCTACCTACCTACACACCCACTCAGCAAGTCACAACACACAGAGATTAGCATGGCAACAACCCAGGGTGCCCATGCCCTGCACAACACTGAGTAAGAGCCACTGCTTGTCGGCCATGAGACTCAACCACACGTCCCACCACACCTGGAGAAGGGGGTCTGTAACTGTGATGTTGAGTCCAGACAATCAGATTCAATTCACAATGACATGCTACTTCTCCTGCTTCATTTCAACAACATGGTAGTCATGTGCAGAAGTGTGCCATGAGCGTAAATTAATGTCTCATCTGCTTTACTTGTAGTGAACACTCGCATGCAACTTAATAAAATATACTGAGTGCACGAAGACTGGGGGCACCAAGGCACTGGAGTTAGTGTAGCTGCCATGTGGAGCAACATCTCAATTTAATACCGAAATGTCTAAAGGTGAGGAGACTGCTGCCGAAATTATGGAAAGCACTATATCAGATAGATAGATAGATAGATAGATAGATAGATAGATAGATAGATAGATAGATAGATAGATAGATAGATAGATAGATAGATAGATAGATAGATAGATAGATAGATAGATAGATAGATAGTGAAAGGCACTATATAATAGATAGATGTGAAAGATACTATATAATAGATAGATAGATAGATAGATAGATAGATAGATAGATAGATAGATAGATAGATAGATAGATAGATAGATAGATAGATAGATAGATAGATAGATAGATAGATAGTGAAAGGCACTATATAATAGATAGATAGATGTGAAAGATACTATATAATAGATAGATAGATAGATAGATAGATAGATAGATAGATAGATAGATAGATAGATAGATAGATAGATAGATACCTGTAGATGTGAAAGGTACTATATAATAGATAGATAGATAGATAGATAGATAGATAGATAGATAGATAGATAGATAGATAGATAGATAGATAGATAGATAGATAGATAGATAGATAGTGAAAGGCACTATATAATAGATAGATGTGAAAGATACTATATAATAGATAGATAGATAGATAGATAGATAGATAGATAGATAGATAGATAGATAGATAGATAGATAGATAGATGTGAAAGATACTATATAATAGATAGATAGATAGATAGATAGATAGATAGATAGATAGATAGATAGATAGATAGATAGATAGATAGATAGATAGATAGATAGATAGATAGATAGATAGTGAAAGGCACTATATAATAGATAGATAGATGTGAAAGATACTATATAATAGATAGATAGATAGATAGATAGATAGATAGATAGATAGATAGATAGATAGATAGATAGATAGATAGATAGATAGATAGATGTGAAAGGTACTATATAATAGATAGATAGATAGATAGATAGATAGATAGATAGATAGATAGATAGATAGATAGATAGATAGATAGATAGATAGTGAAAGGCACTATATAATAGATAGATAGATGTGAAAGATACTATATAATAGATAGATAGATAGATAGATAGATAGATAGATAGATAGATAGATAGATAGATAGATAGATAGATAGATAGATAGATAGATTGTGAAAGGCACTATATAATAGATAGATAGATGTGAAAGATACTATATAATAGATAGATAGATAGATAGATAGATAGATAGATAGATAGATAGATAGATAGATACCTGTAGATGTGAAAGGTACTATATAATAGATAGATAGATAGATAGATAGATAGATAGATAGATAGATAGATAGATAGATAGATAGATAGATAGATAGATAGATAGATAGATAGACAGACAGACAGATAGATAGATAGATAGATAGATAGATAGATAGATAGATAGATAGATAGATAGTGAAAGGCACTATATAATAGATAGATAGATGTGAAAGATACTATATAATAGATAGATAGATAGATAGATAGATAGATAGATAGATAGATAGATAGATAGATAGATAGATAGATAGATAGTGAAAGGCACTATATAATAGATAGATAGATGTGAAAGATACTATATAATAGATAGATAGATAGATAGATAGATAGATAGATAGATAGATAGATAGATAGATAGATAGATAGATAGATAGATAGATAGCTGTAGATGTGAAAGGTACTATATAATAGATAGATAGATAGATAGATAGATAGATAGATAGATAGATAGATAGATAGATAGATAGATAGATAGATAGATAGATAGATACCTGTAGATCTGAAAGGTACTATATATAATAGATAGATAGATAGATAGATAGATAGATAGATAGATAGATAGATAGATAGATAGATAGATAGATAGATAGATAGATAGTGAAAGGCACTATATAATAGATAGATAGATGTGAAAGATACTATATAATAGATAGATAGATAGATAGATAGATAGATAGATAGATAGATAGATAGATAGATAGATAGATAGATAGATAGATACCTGTAGATGTGAAAGGTACTATATAATAGATAGATAGATAGATAGATAGATAGATAGATAGATAGATAGATAGATAGATAGATAGATAGATAAATAGATAGTGAAAGGCACTATATAATAGATAGATAGATGTGAAAGATACTATATAATAGATAGATAGATAGATAGATAGATAGATAGATAGATAGATAGATAGATAGATAGATAGATAGATAGATAGATAGATAGATTTGAAAGGCACTATATAACTGTGGTGAATGGGCATCCCGGCCAGATCAGAGGATATCCCATAATGAAGATTGGATGCTAGTACAATGAAGCAAGCAGACTGGCCAGAGCAATAAGGAAATACATTTTGTAGGTGGCCAGTTTACTATAGCAGGTGGCCTGAGAAAGGCCAAGGATTTGGAAAAGTTCCATCCCCCATACATCAGTTGGCAGTGGTCCTTATTTGGGAACCCAGTCGGAAAACACGTAGGGGTGCCTGGGAGATGGTTTCTGAAAGTGCAGACCTGTGAGGGTCCCTGGGGATTGAGAGAGGGCCACTGCCACTTGGCGTATGGGTAAGACATCATTTCAAATCCTTACGTCATTCTAGTGGGATCCTGTCTGAGTAATGGAATATCCTCTGATATGGCCGGGATGCCCATTCTCCTCATACAATAGATAGATAGATAGATAGATAGATAGATAGATAGATAGATAGATAGATAGATAGATAGATAGATAGATAGATAGATAGATAGATAGATAGATAGATAGATAGATAGATAGATAGATATTAACAACACTACATACAATAAATAGAACATCCTGGGTTTGATTCCCACCCCTTACATTTTTTTCAATCCCCCCAAAGATTTTCAGGGGTAGTTACCTGGTGGTGCTCTGTGTTCTTGAATGTGTTTCGTGACGGACTGGCAATTTTACCTGCATTTGCACCCAGCGCTGCCCCTCTACGCTCCGTTGACAGTGAATTGGATTAGGCGGGGTTACTGTGTGAAGGCGGGAGTCGGACCGCTCGTATACCCCATGGATGTTTCACGAATTGTGTTGCTGGACGTTTCCTGCGCAGAGGAGTCCCGCCGAGGTTCGATTTTGCGCATAGCAGACGGAAACTCGCCAGCTGCGGAGTGACAGTTCTGCGTTCTCGAGATGCTTTACGTATCGATTTACTGAGAATACTTTCTGACAACTTCAGAATCTCCGATAATGGACTGATTGTTTCTGCAGTGAGTTTCTGGTTCACCATAAGACCAAAAAATTTTCTTTCTTTTTTTATAATGGACAGCGGCCAACACAGCACCCTTCAACACCACCACTTCAGCTCTTTAAAAAGAGAATCCTTTTATAAATTACAATAATTCTTTACATTTCCATAGCGCTTTTCTCGATGTATTTTAGTGCTGCTCACATTATTTATTATTTTTTTAATGTATGGATTATTCCTCGCTACTGCGTTTGCAAGCTTTAGGAAATAACCCTTTAAATTGACAGAGCTTTGGGAAATCGAGAGATTAAGATTTGCGGCAGCAGTTCAGCTTTTGCTATTTTACATTTCCTTGGAGCTCCGTGCTAAGGGGCAGCAGCTGTAATTTCACATCAGCGTTTGTGGCTCTCAAATCCACGTGTGATGTAAAGATGTGAATAATCGACGAAGATAAATCTGAGGCAGGCGTTGGCTGCCCTGGCACTCCGCTGCCCTCCGGGACTGCTGGCACTGTGTACGCCAACCAATAAATTAATCTTCGCCAGTCCTTGTCTTTGTAATCAGACGTTTGTTCCTGCTATTTGTCTGTTGCCAAAAGTACTTAGTAACGCAAGCTTTATTTATGTATTTTGTGTATTTTTAAGAAGCGTTGCAGCAGTGTGACTGATGTAACGAGGCTCTCATCTGAAATTGTTCTTTAAGGTATTGCTTACGGTAACAAGCGGCTTCTTCTTCTTTTATTTTTTTTTAAAGAACTCACTTATCGAGGAGCGCAATGATTGCTGATGGCCCTGGAAATTGTGGACTATACACTTCAAATCTTCAAATACTTTTCCCCTGTAATTTCTGTATGATTGTTTGATTTCATGATCCATTGAAATGATATCTGGCGATGGGGATGGCACTGGTACAACATCTACATTAAGGGCTCTGCCTCAACACTGGTCATACTTTACATTTTACATTTATATTTTTTCCAAGGTGTCTTACAACATTGGACATAAAACTGCTTATGAACTGGCTCCATGCTGTATACAAACTGCCTCACCAAGGGTGGGAAAGTTTTTTAGGGGGTCAGCATTGTGTCAACAAACTCAAACAAAAGTATCCCAATGGTGTCTGTGTTGCACAGTGTTTGAAACTCAAGTGCCTCCCAGTTGCGCCTGCTTTTCCATGCAAAATATATTATATATCTAAACAGAGTGTATAGAAATTACCTGCAAGACTCTTTAGTGTGGGTGTGACATTTTCACTTGAGCTGGCATCTATTGGTGACATTCCTTTTGTTTTTCCAGTTGAGGCTAAAGTAAGTGAAGTGACTTGTCCAGGGTTACATGGCGTCAGCAGTGGGATTTGAACACACAGCCTTAGGGATTGAAGTCCAAAACCTTAACCATCTCATGTACACGGTGGCAGTAAAGCAGGTGGGGTGGTTTGTGTAAGCAGGCTGTAGGAGAGATGGGCGTCCAGTCCGGATTTGGGCCCTACCTTATGAACGACGCTGTGGGTAATTGTCAGATTAGCGTTGACTTCCATAACCTTGTGAGTGGAATGAGTACATTCTGAAAACCAATGCATGGATGTTACCTCAGATTGTTGAAAAAAATAAAATAAAACAACTATAATAATATAATAGGTCTCAACAAAAATGAAAAATTAAACATTGATACTATAAAACATTTTCAAAATATCTAATTCAGGTTCATGAGGGTGTTGAAGCCTCTCCAGAACCAGCTGTGCACATGAACCAAAATAAATACAAATTATATATAATAATAATAATAATAATAATAATAATAATAATAATAATTCATTACATTTATATATACAGTATATATATTCATGGCATTCGTAGTCTGAATCATAATCTGATTGTATAGGTAGTTACCTACCAGGTAACGCTTGTGGTTGGTCAGCAAGTCGGCTAACATAAAATCAGGTAACCACCCATACAATCAGATTGTGATTCAGACTACAAATGCCATGAATGTAATTACCCTGATTTACATGTTGTCAAATGAACGAACCACACGCCGTGGCGCAACATTAGAGGTTTCACCTCTGGCGCTGACGTCCAAGGTTTGATTTGGGGGTGCAGTGAGTGTGTACGTCTGATGAGCCCAGAATGAGGGTGAAACACGTGTCGCGTACTCTTTGCATTATTTGACAGTAAACTATTTCAACCATATATATATATATATATATATATATATATATATATATATATATATATATATATACAGTGCATCCGGAAAGTATTCACAGCGCATCACGTTTTCCACATTTTGTTATGTTACAGCCTTATTCCAAAATGGATTAAATTAATTTTTTCCTCAGAATTCTGCACACAACACCCCATAATGACAACGTGAAAAAAGTTTACTTGAGGTTTTTGCAAATTTATTAAAAATAAAATACTGAGAAATCACCTGTACATAAGTATCCACAGCCTTTGCTCAATACTTTGTTGATGCACCTTTGGCAGCAATTACAGCCTCAAGTCTTGTTGAATATGATGCCACAAGCTTGGCACACCTATCCTTGGCCAGTTTCGCCCATTCCTCTTTGCAGCACCTCTCAAGCTCCATCAGGTTGGATGGGAAGCGTCGGTGCACAGCCATTTTAAGATCTCTCCAGAGATGTTCAATCAGATTCAAGTCTGGGCTCTGGCTGGGCCACTCAAGGACATTCACAGAGTTGTCCTGAAGCCACTCCTTTCAGATCTTGGCTGTGCTTAGGGTCGTTGTCCTGCTGAAAGATGAACTGTCGCCCCAGTCTGAGGTCAAGAACGCTCTGGAGCAGGTTTTCATCCAGGATGTCTCTGTACATTGCTGCAGTCATCTTTCCCTTTATCCTGACTAGTCTCCCAGTTCGTGCTGCTAAAAAACATCCCCACAGCATGATGCTGCTACCACCATGCTTCACTGTAGGGATGGTATTGGCCTGGTGATGAGCGGTGCCTGGTTTCCTCCAAACGTGACGGCTGGCATTCACACCAAAGAGTTCAATCTTTGTCTCATCAGACCAGAGAATTTTCTTTCTCATGGTCTGAGAGTCCTTCAGGTGCCTTTTGGCAAACTCCAGGCGGGCTGCCATGTGCCTTTTACTAAGGAGTGGCTTCCGTCTGGCCACTCTACCTTACAGGCCTGATTGGTGGATTGCTGCAGAGATGGCTGTCCTTCTGGAAGGTTCTCCTCTCTCCACAGAGGACCTCTGGAGCTCTGACAGAATGACAATTGGGTTCTTGGTCACCTCCCTGACTAAGGCCCTTCTCCCCCCGATCGCTCAGTTTAGATGGCCGGCCAGCTCTAGGAAGAGTCCTAGTGGTTTCAAACTTCTTCCACATAGGGTTGATGGAGGCCACTGTGCTCATTGGGACCTTCAAAGCAGCAGAAATTTTTCTGTAACCTTCCCCAGATTTGTGCCTCGAGACAATCCTGTCTCGGAGGTCTACAGACAATTCCTTCGACTTCATGCTTGGTTTGTGCTCTGACGTGAACTGTCAAGTGTGGGACCTTATATAGACAGGTGTGTGCCTTTCTAAATCATGTCCAGCCAACTGAATTTACCACAGGTGGACTCCAATGAAGCTGCAGAAACATCTCCAGGATGATCAGGGGAAACAGGATGCACCTGAGCTCAATTTCGAGCTTCATGGCAAAGGCTGTGAATACTTATGTACATGTGCTTTCTCAGTTTTTTATTTTTAATAAATTTGCAAAAACCTCAAGTAAACTTTTGTCACGGTGTCATTATGAGGTGTTGTGTGCAGAATTCTGAGGAAAAAAATGAATTTAATCCATTTTGGAATAAGGCTGTAACGTAACAAAATGTGGAAAAGTGATGTGCTGTGAATACTTTCCGGATGCACTGTATCTATCTATCTATATATATAAATATATATAATGTATATAAATGGCTTATGGGTAATTTGAACACGTACAGTGCAGCACTCCATCATTAGTGTAGTTGAAATCAAGTGAACATGGACGCTGCTCTGCTGCACTGGACCATTGTTGACCAAGGCGCCATTATGAGATTTCTTTGGACAGGGGAAGGGAAACCTGCTGAAAGTCACAAAAGGATGTTGGCGTGTGCAGCTCAGTAAGCGGTCTGGGTACTCATCTTGTATTTAAATGTTACGGTGCACCACGTCATTGTGCACAGCGACACGTGCAGGTAAATAACTGATATTCAAATGGGGGCAGCAACGGACAACATAATTCATCGGTCTTCTCTAATGAAGGCATTCTCCATCTCAATGTTGCCTTGGTTGTGAGATATTGATGATTGAGCAGATCAAGCTTCGTCAATTACACTTGCTCTTCTCACTTTAAACCGTTTTAAACTCTCAGATTTTTCGTAGAGTCCCGTTGTTTTCACTTCCGTATACGGAGACAACATCATTTGGTGAATTTCTGCAGGTTTCACTCTCTCACACTACAGCGCGGTGTTCAACACTGGTGCAATCCCGAAGCAGAGCGTCCACTTTCATTTGACCCTGCCTTCAACTGGACTAACGGCAGAGCACAGCACTGTGCGTGTTCAGAGTACCCATAAGCCACTGCAAACTGTGTCAGCATCTGTACACTGCAGTTAGCACGTCATTTAAAAATTACCTTTATTTTCAGATAGATAGATAGACAGAATGGAACAGCATTACTGTATATAATATGGTATTAGCTAGATAGACTTAAAAGGCAATAAATAATATAATAGGTAGACAGAATTGAGTAGCACTTTAAAATGTAGATAGATAAGGGACTATATTATAAGATGATAAGTAGATAGAGTTGAAATGCACAATTAGATAGATAGATAGATAGATAGATAGATAGATAGATAGATAGATAGATAGATAGATAGATAGATAGATAGAGTTGGAGGAGAACAGGCATCCTGACCAGATCAAAGGATATGTTATTATGCAGATGGGATGCCAGTACAATGAAGCAAGCAGACTGGCCAGAGCAATAAGGAGATAAATTTGTAGCTGGCCAGTTTACTAGGTGGCCTGAGAAAGACTTGAAGCAGACCCCCTTCACACTTTATTGTGCTAAACATTTCATTTGAAATTGATACATGTGCCACTTTTTCCCATCAATCTGCACTCAATAATCCATCATGACAAAGTGACAACGTGTTTCCAGAAAGGTTTCCACATTTATTAAGAATCCTCAACTGATATCTGCCCTTCAGCTGAGTAGTGAGACCCTTTGCTGTGACACTCCAAGTTGTGCTCAGGTGGCTCCTGTTCGCTTTAGTGCTCCCTGAGACGTGTCGAGGAGTCCATCTATGGTCAACTGAATTGATTGAACGTCACTTAGACTGTCACACGTATGTCTGTGTATAGCAGGTCCTCAGTTCTCACTGCATGTCGGGACCAAATCCCAAACATGAAGTCCAGGGAACTCTCTGTGGACCTCTGAGATCCAATTGTGGTGAGGCAAAGATGAGGACAAGGGGTTAAAGTCATCTGCCAAGCGTTGAGTGATCTCGGGAGCACCATAGCCTCAGGAATTGTGAAATGGACTTCTGGAGTTGTCTGTCTGACCAAACTGAATTGCCACACAAGAAGGAGTTTGGTCAGGGAGGTGGTCAAGAACCCACTGGTCACCCTAGCAGATCCTATGCTGACACAGACGTTGTTGGAAGGCTGGCCCTCTCAGCAGCACTCCATCAGTCAGCTAGCTAGAAGTCACTCTAGAGTAGAAGACACATGATGGCATTTCAAGGACTCCGACAGCATCAGTACAAAGACCCTCTAGTCTGATGAAGAAGAAGTCCAAGCACTAACTCTGGTGAATGGCAGGCACTGCTCATTGGCTGTCTAATGCCATCCCTCCAGTGAAGCATGGTGGTGGCAGCATCAATCTAAAAGGGGCTTCTCAGTGACAGGGACAGGGAGACCTGTTAGAATTTGAGGGAAGGAGGTCCTTGAACAAGATCTTCTCCAGAGTGCACTCCACCTCAGACTGGGGTGACAACCAGGACAACACTGGAGTGGCTTGGGGACAAGTTTCTGAGCCCAGGCTTTAACGCCGAAGAACATCTGTGCAGAGACCTGAAGATGGAAGTTTACAGACACTTCCCATCCAATCCAATGGAGCTGGAGAGGATCTGCCAGGAAGAATGGGATACACTGCCCAAAGCCAGGGGTGTGAAGCTTGTAGAGACTCACCAGGAAGTACTTGAAGCTGGAATTGTGGCCAAAGGAGCTTCTTCAAAGTACTGAATTGAGAGTCTGAATACTTCTGTGAAGGAGAAACTTCAGGTGTTTGTTTTTAATAAATTTGCAAACCTTTCAGCCAACATGTAGGTTGATAGGCATAAATGTATCGATTTAAAATGAAATACACAACACAATAGAGTGTGCAGAAAATGAAGTGGTCTGAATACTTGCTGCAACTGCTGTATGTCACAGATACTCACTGAGCAACTCAAGTCTTTCAAATGTTCAATGCCAAAAAATGACAAATCGTAGCGAAAATAAAATTGACGAAGGGGGCGAATGCAGAGACGAGTGGAAGACAAGCTGCCAGACTGAATCGACTCATCACACGGCAAGCCTTGAAAAGCTTTGATCTGCCCGTCTCTCCGAATCTGACAAAGAAACAAAACCCCCCAACAGCTGGACACTCAGCAGACACCATCCTGAGAGCTCGGCTTAGATGTCGACCAACTTGGAGCTCCAAGCTGCAAATTAAAGGTACTTTTATAGCATTTCCATCCCAGGATCTGGGGCTATTTGTGGCTCCTGGTACTATTTTTTTTTTCTTTTAGCTCCTACTCCAGGGTGGTATGGAAATATCATGGGTGGTACTCGGGGCATGCATTGTGCTGAGTGGTTGACCACAAGCACTGGTGCCATCTTACAAATCCTGTTAGCAGTTTGAACTATTTGGCGAGTTATCGGTGGAGATGGTGGGCTGCGCCATTCACCGCATCAAAGCGACAAATCTCCTCTGTGAACTCCCGATTTGCGCTGAACTTCACTTCGCATCAGCTGTCTCCGTGATGTGCCATGCCATGCCATGCATGGCATTGAAGCAATGGGTGTTGATGGGGGCATCTGGTGGGATCGGCCCCTGTGAACTCCCAAACATGCCTCACTTCATAGGCCACATATTTGGTATAACAGTTCTTGTTGTGCGGTGGGAACGTAACACATGAAAGTAGTTGGGGACCTTAACTGTCCCAGAGGCTACATGGTACAAGAGCTCATTGGGCCCAGAGGTGAGAAAACACCCAAATATACTTGGAGGCAGGGACGGCTCGACCATATACAGTGCATCCGGAAAGTATTCACAGCGCATCACTTTTTCCACATTTTGTTATGTTACAGCCTTATTCCAAAATGGATTAAATTAATTTTTTTCCTCAGAATTCTGCACACAACACCCCATAATGACAACGTGAAAAAAGTTTACTTGAGGTTTTTGCAAATTTATTAAAAATAAAAAACTGAGAAATCACCTGTACATAAGTATTCACAGCCTTTGCTCAATACTTTGTCGATGTACCTTTGGCAGCAATTACAGCCTCAAGTCTTGTTGAATATGATGCCACAAGCTTGGCACACCTATCCTTGGCCAGTTTGGCCCATTCCTCTTTGCAGCACCTCTCAAGCTCCATCAGGTTGGATGGGAAGCGTCGGTGCACAGCCATTTTAAGATCTCTCCAGAGATGTTCAATCGGATTCAAGTCTGGGCTCTGGCTGGGCCACTCAAGGACATTCACAGAGTTGTCCTGAAGCCACTCCTTTGATATCTTGGCTGTGTGCTTAGGGTCGTTGTCCTGCTGAAAGATGAATCATCGCCCCAGTCTGAGGTCAAGAGCGCTCTGGAGCAGGTTTTCATCCAGGATGTCTCTGTACATTGCTGCAGTCATCTTTCCCTTTATCCTGACTAGTCTCCCAGTCCCTGCTGCTGAAAAACATCCCCACAGCATGATGCTGCCACCACCTTGCTTCACTGTAGGGATGGTATTGGCCTGGTGATGAGCGGTGCCTGGTTTCCTCCAAACGTGACGGCTGGCATTCACACCAAAGAGTTCAATCTTTGTCTCATCAGACCAGAGAATTTTCTTTCTCATGGTCTGAGAGTCCTTCAGATGCCTTTTGGCAAACTCCAGGTGGGCTGCCATGAGCCTTTTACTAAGGAGTGGCTTCTGTCTGGCCACTCTACCATACAGGCCTGATTGGTGGATTGCTGCAGAGATGGTTGTCCTTCTGGAAGGTTCTCCTCTCTCCACAGAGGACCTCTGGAGCTCTGACAGAGTGACCATCGGGTTCTTGGTCACCTCCCTGACTAAGGCCCTTCTCCCCCGATCGCTCAGTTTAGATGGCCGGCCAGCTGTATGAAGAGTCCTGGTGGTTTCGAACTTCTTCCACTTACGGATGATGGAGGCCACTGTGCTCATTGGGACCTTCAAAGCAGCAGAATTTTTTCTGTAACCTTCCCCAGATTTGTGCCTCGAGACAATCCTGTCTCGAAGGTCTACAGACAATTCCTTTGACTTCATGCTTGGTTTGTGATCTGACATGAACTGTCAACTGTTGGACCTTATATAGACAGGTGTGTGCCTTTCCAAATCATGTCCAGCCAACTGAATTTACCACAGGTGGACTCCAATGAAGCTGCAGAAACATCTCAAGGATGATCAGGGGAAACAGGAGGCACCTGAGCTCAATTTTGAGCTTCATGGCAAAGGCTGTGAATACTTACGTACATGTGCTTTCACAATTTTTTTATTTTTAATAAATTTGCAAAAATCTCAAATAAACTTTTTTCACGTTGTCATTATGGGGTGTTGTGTGTAGAATTCTGAGGAAAAAAATGAATGTAATCCATTTTGGAATAAGGCTGTAACATAACAAAATGTGGAAAAAGTGATGCACTGTGAATACTTTCTGGATGCACTGAACAGGTGGCTCTTGCTGTTTATTTAGCATCTAACTACTAAAAAAAAAAAAAAAATTGTAATGGGGGGGGGGTCTCCCCACGGGGGGTCTCCACACCCATACAATATCTGCATAGTGTCACAATTGCAATTCAATGGGGCACCCCCCCACCCCTCCAAGCCATTCAATTTACAGTCTAATTTCAGTGTGACAACGTGCTTGAGAATTCAAAAGGGGGGCTCTCCCAGCTACCCCAGCTTTTTGATCTCCAACTCGAATCTCCAAGGGGGGGGGGCTGCTCTTCCGTGTCATTCAGGTAAAGCGTGACAGTTTCACTCTTAATACAGATCCTGATTTCCCTAATAGCACTCTACTGGGTGGTGTGGCCCCTCGTAGAACGTTTTGCTTAACTAAGATCCATTTCATTCTGTGAGGGGTCCTCCAGACATGAAGAGGAGTTCCTTGGGCTTTGAAAAGGTTGCTAATACCTAACAATACACACTCTAAAAAGAGTTAAAGGGCTCTTTTTGATTTAAGGTAATTTTAGTAGTTGTAATGAACTAAATTAATATGTTTGTTCACCTAATGTAATTTTTTGCTTTACTTCAAATTGAAAAACCTTGCTGTCGCTTAATGTAACTTCTTCTATTTAGTCTAAAGCAAAAAATCGCTTTGGAGACCTTGCTGGCTCCGACCCCTGTGATGTCACGTCCGAGCTGGCACCAATGGCAGAAGACCTACATGAGCCCAACCCCTTTGACTTCACTTCCTGTCTCCCCCTTTAAAAGCCTCCACCTTTCCCCTATTCCCTCAGTTCTGTTTGGACTCGGTTTTGTGAACATCAGTGCTGTATTATTTTGAAAAGCAACTTTGCAGCCAGGAAACCAAATTATACGGGTGGCTGCCCCAAACCTTTATATGACTCTGTCTTGAGTTTGTGACTATATATATAGAATTTAAGTTGCATTACAGTGAATACAATAATGGACAAAAGTTTAATTAGAGTCTCCATCCATTATCCACTATCCTAACTACAGGGTGACGGGGGTCTGCTGGAGCCAATCCCAGCCAACACAGGGCACAAGGCAGGAAACAAACTCTGGGCAGGGTGCCAGCCCACCGAAGTTAATTTGAGTTTTTAAAGAAATTTGGTTTGAGCTAAATACATTTTTTGCTTTTATTCAAGTTTTTGAAAAGGTTAAAACAAACTCAAATTAATTAAGTTTACTCAAATACTTTTTAAAATTTGAAGGAAATCAATTAAATTGCTTGTTACCTTGTGAAGTAATTTATTTAGGTTGATCCAACAAAACATTTTTTACAGTGCAGAAAGCTTTAATTTGGCCGACAATCAGGATACAACAGACCAAGAGAGTCAATGTGAGCGTGTGCTGTAAGGGTCCTCTCTTAAAGGTGGGAACCTACTGGTGCTTCATAAATCTGGTATTCTCTAGTCACGGATTTTTTTTTTTTTTTTGGAGCCTGTTTACGGACCTAAATAAATAAAAGATTCTTTCTTGAACCTTTCTATGGTTGATTCTTTTGGAGCCATAAATGGTTTCTTCATTAAGATGTTCATTAATGTACAGGGAAACGAAAGGGTTAGAGCCGGCCCCGGGCTGGGGAGCGGACCACTGTCCCGTGAAAACAAAACAGTAGTACACTCACTCCTCTGAAGTCCCCCCACCATGCATCACCTCGCCCCTCAGATTTCTCCATCTTCTGCCAAATTCACTTCTGACGTCTCGTCACGCTGAGCTGCACTGATGAGTTCTACAAGAACGCACTTCGCGCTCCTACTGCCATCGCGACGCTGCGCTTACTCCTTAACGTCAGAACTGCGCACGTTAACCGTCCGCTTGAAAATTCACTTTTGAAGAAATCGTTCTTTTTAATCGGCAGAGTGATTGAGAGACAGACTGTGTGTCGAAACAAAGCCGACTGTTTATTCAGTTTTCGAGAATTGCACACAGACAGTCCTGCCAAGTGCGGTGACAAAGGGACGCGGCGCTGGCGGGTAAGGAACATACTAGCTCTGGGACAATGGGAAATTAGGCTCGAGCCGCACCCCTTCTCAATGAAAGCATTTCGTTCATGTTGAAAGATTCCCCCGAAAAAGACACCTTGGAAAGCAATGGAAACAAAGTGCATACCCCCCATCCAACCTCCACTCCCCCATCTTTGGCAGAGTTTGACTTACCTGCGCCGCTAAAAGGAGAGGAAAAGACCAATGGGTTAAAGGTTTTGGTTTTTCCATGTTTATTAAAAAAAAAGAAATGTTTCATACATAAACTCCACATTCAGAACAACAAATTTTCTGTCTGTACAATAATTACACCTCAGCAAAGAGGAGCACGAGTGCCGAAAAGGGATGAAACAGACAGACGTGGCTTCCATAGCATTAGACACTGAAAACAGACAGAAATGCATCAGACCCCCATAAGACTCGGAATACCATATAAAAAATATTTATATATATATATATGTATATATGTTTATGCATTTCATTCGAAATGCCTGTACTGCTTAAAGTCTCTCTTTTAAGTAAATTGAGGGTCGTGCAAAGGGGGAAGGCGGGATGGGGTTGGGGGTCCTGGGAACCCTCGACTCAAAATCCGAAGCCATTTGAACTCTTATATCCAAAATACTGCGACTTTCCAGCCAATCTGGAAAAGATCTGAACCTGCAAACCATTGAAAAAACACAGAATACGATGGAAAATGACCAACCCTGTTGCCAAGAAGGTACACATCCACAGACAAATCCTATATATGTGTATAATTTATACATATACAGACACACACATACATACAGCGCCTTTCTCAATGCAAAAATTCACAGGTAGAAGCCGACTCTGAGATTTCGGAGCGCGCCGACTACCTGAGGCAAGTGACATGTTCAGCAGTGATGTGGCCTCTGCTGCACTAATACTGCGTGCATTCAAACTCCGGCCAAGCTGGCGTTCCCGATAATCGCCCTGCAAACTACCGGGACACAAATCAGGGAGGATATATCGGCCGAGCAGGTCCCTTCCTCTGAGCTTCTGGCGGGGCTCTCTTCGCGGCGGGTTGCAACTTGCCTGCTTTCGGTTTGGTCCTCTGAATCATCTGGCAGCTTTGATAAAAAACAACAAAAAAAAAACCAAAAAAAAACAAACAGGACTGGCTGCCTGGAAACGAAGCCCGCCCCGGGGGCAGCAGGTGTATCAGCAGGGAATCTGGCAATGTGTAAGTGGCACTCCCGATCTAAAGGAATCTTACATAAACTGAGCTGGCTGGTCTGCTTGGCCATACACATCTACCTACCTATAGCAGATGGCTGTGCACAGCTCCCCGACACCCATGCTTAGCCCTCCAACCCCCCCCCCCCCCCCCACCCAACCCCTAATTGCCCGTCAGGCCATATGGTGACCCCAATGAATCTGACGTTTGGGCGTCTCAGCCAGACGGTGTCCTCAAGGATGAAGACGTAACCCTAATGATTACATGCAGCGCTCTGTGTCGCCGCTCAGGACACCGAGGAGTCACATGCGCACGCGCAGTCGTACGTTCACACTCGAGCGGGCACGCACTGCGTGGGCGCGTCCTCTTTTCATGTGCAATCGCATTCATACACACATACACTAGCAGAGCGGCTCACGCCGACATGTGTTCACACCTGTGTTCTACCTTCAGATGCCCAGTGTGCACAATTGTGAGTGCAGAAGTCTGTGTTTGTGATTATGAAAGCATGAGCACACGAGCACACTCTGGCAAGGAGTCTGCACACGTCGGTATGCAATGTACACGTGTCATATTGTGAATGTAGAAGCCAGACACATACGTGAAACATACACAAAACATTAAACACGAGCACACAAGTGCACTCTGCATATGAGTGTGATGCTAGTGGTATACAGAAGGGTGCAAATGAGTAGTTGCACTCGCATATACTGGATGTAAGAAGTCAAGGACGTGCATTGAAACATTAAAGCACGAGTACATGAGTATGGAGCCTGCTCTGAGAATGTGTCTGCAACGGAGTGTAAAAACAAAAAGTGTGCAAAATGAGTCTGTGCAGCGCTCTATATATAAGCACACACAATCACATACAAGTAGAAGGTCAGTCACAAGCCCTATAGGTACAATTTCCTTCAAACTTGTGAAGGCATGATAGACCACAAGTATGGGGTATGCTTGGTACGCTTAGTTAGTTTCAGTGCATACCGAAGGCTGCGCAAAATACACACATTTATGAGAAATCAAAAATCACCTCTGGGTTCAAACTGCTTCATGCATGAAACATGACACATGGGTACGGGGCATACTCTGAAGATGTGTTGGTGTCAGTGTGTGCCACCTCATATCTGAAGAAGTCAAACGTTTGCCTAAGCGCAGACTCCTTCAAACATGAAAGTGTGAGCACAAGAGTAAGGCGAATGCTCAGCTTATACAGTATGACTTGGTGATACTGTGTACAAAAGTGAGCAAAGGGCTACGTGCAACCTCATATACAACCCCCCCCCCCAATGGATGGTCAAGCACATGCTGAGGCACAAACTCCTTCCAGCATGAAAACGTATGGGAGTTGTACTCTGTAAATAAATCGACGACTGCATGTGCACACACACCTCTCTCCACACACGCACGCTAACAGAAAATGTATATGTACATATAAACGTAGTGGCACTATATAGCCCATGCACTGAGTCTGAATCACACAATCTCCAATGCATACACACACACGCGTGCACAAAACAACACTTACTCCTTTGTTCTCACTCATGAGCACACTAAATCTGTATATGGATGTATAAAAATGCATTTAAAATAAGAGTGACCCTCATGCAGATGACCGAATGTAATTGTTTTGGTGTGTGTTAAGATTTGAATTTACCAGATGTGAATGTGTGTGTGAGTGTACATGAGGTTAAATTGGAATGTCTTACACGATCACATCCGCACGTACACACTCACAAGCTTAACCCGTTTACGCACCTCTCCGCTCAGACAAGCGTGCACATTAACAACACGCACCCATCCTCCCTGACTCGCGCATGCGCACCTCCACATGTACCGTTGCTCTCACATTTGCTCAATCCGACGAGCGAGTCCTCAAGCGCGCGCACACACAAACACACATTACAACAATTCACCGTCATCTGGAGTACCTGGCGCCCAGAATACTTTTGTTCATTTCAGAAATCAGTGCGGTTCCTCACACAGGACGTGACTCAGTGCGCAGGTGCAAACCGTTTCTACTGTTAGAATAAGAGAGAAATGAGTCTGAAGGGCAAAACAAAAAAAAATACAACCTTTACCGTTTGAGTCGTAAACAAACTATGTAGCCGCTCCCCACAACCCATAAAATAAAATCAAAACATGGCACTAGACAAGGGGTGCAACATCGACACCCTTTTCTTGCAAGTCCTTATTTTTTTTTCTGTAAGTGGAGTTTAGTATCGACAAATGCAGTTTTTTTGACACCTACATTTTGATTCCACTTGCACCTCTCAGTTTTGTCAGTCTTTTTCCTTTTTTCAAAGAGGACTTTCTCCACCAGTAAATACAAACCTCCGGCATCTTACTGGAAACTCCAGCCAAAGTCACAGAAACAATACGTATGATACAGATCACACAATAGGGCTTCACAAGCTGCTGCTGCATCACACGTGGAATGAAGGAGGGAGCTCAGGGGAAGGGGTTACACCAGTCCAAGCGGTGCTCCTTTCCGAGACCCTCCCGAAAAAGGCCGAGAATTTCAAAAGATTAAAGAAATGGCTAAAAACTTATCACAAGAAATAAATAATGATTAAAAAAAACGGCATAAAATGATTTAAAATAAGCCATGGTTTCCAAAGTAACAATTTACCCCCATAAAACCAGACCACTGGGAAACAGTACCCCCACCTCACCTTCATGCCCCACCCCACCCCCCAAGTGGGGTAGAATAAAAAGTCTCAATTAAAAAGCTAAATTTAAAAAAAAAAAGAATAAACAATGGCTTCCAGTGTCGGGACTTTTTCACATCAAAAAAAGAAAGACAAAAATGATGCTCTTGGGGAGCCCACCACTGATTACAGTCGAACGGACGTCAAAGAAAAATAAAACAAAACAATAAAAGGCGCACAAGCAGGTGAATCCAGGGCAGCAGCCAGAGTTCCTCTCCCCCGCCACTTCTCCGATTGCTTTAGACTGTGTCACTCAGATGGCGGTTCGTGCTCCCATTGGCTAAAAGCGGGGGAGAGGGGCGTTTGAACGGACAGCGAGGGAAAGCAGCAGGGAATGGTAGCCAGGATCACCTGAACGCTGCTGGTGCTGCTGTTGCTGCGTGGCGGCTACACATACCATTCCTTTTTGGAAATGACCGAGCCGTCGTTCTGCGAGACCATGTCGTCGGTGATCTCGAGCTCGGGGTCGTACTGAAAGGACAGAGTCCGCTCGTCGTATTCTCCGTGCGCGTTGCGTTCGTCGATGGTGATGTAGGGCATCTTTAGGCTGTCACCGCTGGGATCGAAGTCCCGTTCGCCCACTCCGTAGCCACTCGTGGTGCTGTCCGGTGCCGGCTTCTTGTCGTCGTCCGAATCCTCCGGGTACTGAAGGCTCTGGGGTAATGGTGGGTGCGGGGACAAGCCTCCGGCCGCTTTGCTGTACCCGTTGCCAAAGACGTGCTTCTTGGTGCTGTAGTCCCCTTTGAAGGTGCGCTGCCGGCGGCGGAGGAAGACGAAGAGGAGCACGCTGGCCAGTACGAGCAGGACGACTCCCCCCACTGCGCCCCCGATGGCCACACCAGAGCTGGGCTGTTCCAAGGGGGCCTCAGTGTCCCTGGGTGTCGGGTTGTTAGGGAATTCTGGGTAGGAAAAGACAGATGGGAATGGGGACAGTGTGTCAGTTGCTTGGTGAGTGAGGTGTTCTTCTCTTTACATCTAATTATTAATATTTATATTTTTTAAAACTACTGGTGGACAGATGAGGGAGGGGAGGAGACAAGGGAGGAGAAGAATGGGGGAAAGTGAGGCGAAGGGAGAGGCGGTGGGTAGATAGGAAGGGACCATCAGAGCCCAAGGAAACGCATGGCTTTTGACAGAGGTTCAAATGAAATGGCACACCCACCGCCCCCCTCATAGCCCACCCTTCACCAGTATTGACTTATACATATATCTCTAGATAACTCTGCCTGTTAAGATAACGAAAGAATGAAACGACTTCCCTTGTCAGACACTCAACTTCAAATTGCTCTCCAAAGACTTACTGACAAAGGCAACAAGAAGATCGACCACTCTTATGTGGGGTACATATCGACCGAATTGCTATTATTATTCAGTACTTCAAAGTAGAAGTTTTCTCCCCCCAGAGCCACTGTGCTTTGTTGTGCTGTGTAATATTCATTATTTTAACGCTTGCCATCCCTAGCTGCCTGAATGAGACATTATTGCGCACTGCCCCGCGTGGAGTAGAATACACGATAGTGTCCTGTGCGACAAAGGTGTATTACGAAATGGCACATTGTGACAAGCTCAGCTACCGCATGGAGACCAACTGCAGTGGTGTCTAGTCATGCCGTAGCTTATCCTTCTCGTAAAGCCGCAGTGGAATATATGAAATGCGCTATAAAAATGTCATTTTTTAGTATTAGAACAACGCTGAAACGCTATATTCAGTATATGCGCGCTGCATGCATTTCGTCATATTCTGCTGTAATGAATTTCAATGCAACGAACGTAACGCTTAGAATGCAATGGCGCGGCTTGTGCTACTGGGCATTTAGCGAAGTGTTCAGTGCTGCTCTGGCGAAGCCTTTATTACCGCAGCAAACCGCACGCGCGATAATTACACAACACTCAGGTGAGGTCACGGAATAATTCATTGTGCCACATACCGCATTTTACCACATATTTAAGCTCAGAGTGTACGGTCGCGCTGTATTCAAACTGCAGCTCTTTTACCGTAATGTACTGCTAGCACACAGTGTGCCCCCAGCACTATACTTCGCGCTTTTACCGTACGTTAAGTGCATAAACCGTGTAATAATGTAGGGGGTTTCAAGTTTAGTTCTTTGGTCCCAGCCAATTCCATCTTTTAATCGGACTCCTCCGTTATTTAAGCAAGCTGACATTTCCCAATTTCTGTGATTTTCTTGCTGACAATCGAGAAATTCCACACTGGTTGTGCTAAACCATTACTGGATGAAGCAGGAATGTGTGTGTGCGTGTGTGCTAGAAGGAGATGAATTCATTAGTTTCATATATTGCTGTTTAATATTCTTTTTTTAAATATTTGGGTTATTTACTATGATTTGCTAATAAATAACAGACCGATACACTCTTCAAATCTCCTGGTTCTTTAATGGCACTTTTCTTGGTGTGCCTTCTCATTGACCCAGTGCTTGACAAAAAACTGTTTCATTCTGCAGGATTCTTTGCTTATATTGATTTTTGTGTGCTTTGAGAAGGTTCCTAATATATGTGGACAAAACAAAAATGTTTATTCTATAGTAGGCATTCTTTAGCAGGATACAACAAGAAAACCTGAACTTAGCCTGCAGTGATTGTATGCAGTGAGAGTATTTTTGAATGACAAATCTGTCACCATCATAACCATTTATGGAGCCTGAGGTCTAAATAAATAACTGTCCGTTCTAGAAATGGTTCCCCTATGGCAACACTCTGAAGAGCAACTTTGTCATTAATAGTGTAACTGCTGACCTTTACCATTCAGTGTCATTTGCACCTTTGTCTTATTATTAATTGTCACTATTCAGATACAATTAACATATGAAATGCACCATAAAAAAGTAATCCGCCTTAAAAAATGATAAGTGACTTTGTGTCTGTCCCATTGGCATGTCTCTGTCATTCTAACTGACAGCAGATCACAAACATTTATAGTAATAAAATGCATTGCATGTGTAATTCCAACAGATGGCGCATCACAAATATTAACCCTGCTTTTACGAATCCCATGGCAAATGCCATATAGCAGAGACATATGGATTGCACTTTCCATTCCAACAGATGGTGCTTCAAACATTTGCAGTAATGCACTTTATTGCTACAAATGTTTGTGTTGCACCATATGCTGGACTGACAAATACAATGCATTTTATTACTACATGCATCACAAAGTACATTAAAATAGATGGTGCAACTGAAAACCTTAACACTGAGGTCTTTGTTGATGATTTCAACCCATTTTAGACAGGTAGCACAGCTAGTTTAAGAGAAAATACAAAACAGAGTTAAGTATATAAGGCTATGGCAATAAATAAAATGGCGTATCCCTGGATGGGCTCAAAGTGGATAGGGACACATTGACTGTAGTCGGGTCTGCCACACTTCTCACACGCAGACTTCTCTTCCTAACCTACCTTCTATAAACCAGTGAGTAACTGATATTCAGTATTATTTAAAATTGGAAACAAATCACATTCTCACTTATCTGTCCGCAACTTTTTGAAAACACAGCAAGCCATTGTTTTAAAAAAAATTACATTAAGCATTCGTAAACAGGGATCGTTTTAATGTGTCTCTCCTCTCTTTCTCTCTTTTCTCCCTGGTGGATGTTGGATTTTTTTTTTGTTAGAAAGAAAGAAAGAAAGAAAGAAAGAAAGAAACAAAGAAAGAAAGAAAGAAAGAAACTTTTCTTTCTTTCTTTCTTTCTTTCTTTCTTTCTTTCTTTCTTTCTTTCTTTCTTTCTTTCTTTCTTTCCTTTCTTTTTCTTGTGTTCCATCTAGATTGATTTTGAAGTAACTTATAAATGTTCTTCAAAATGTATCTGCTCGATTATCTACTATGTTTCTTTATTGAAATAACATTCATTTATAAATAATTAAATAATTCTTAACTTCTTATGAATAACTGGACCCCCTACCCCAGGGTTGACTCGAGCCTTTGTGCTGCCTTTTGGAAAAGTGAGGAATGTTGCGCCCAAAGCGGTCTTTGCCCTTGGAGTTCCATGCGAGTTGGCCATTGATGTCAAATCGAATTAGGGGGGTCTCCTCGTTGGAGTTCCATGCAAGTCATACATGTATGCTGCCACTCGCAACGTCACTTTTTATGTCCATTATACTTTTTAGTAAACCTGGCCGCCATAGGCGACCACCTATAGGGTAGTGCCGGCCCAGGGTCCTCCGGAGGTTTATTTTCTCCAGGGTTGCTGCTGACTGGAGTTTTTGTTTTCCTGTTATCAGCTACAGTTCAACAAATCATTTATGGACAGACTTATGTTAATCCGTTTGAAACCGCTTTGTTTCCTCTCTGCCGCCTTTCTGTAATCCTTTTGTAATTGTTCATTTATAGAGTTTGTAATTGCGTTTTCCTTGACACACCCATCTGTGCCTGCACTCAGTGAAGAGCACTATACAAAAATAAACCGATTTGAATTTATATATATATATATATATATATATATATATATATATATATATATATATATATATATATATATATATAACATTGTCGCATTTTCCTGAATGCAAAATTAGAAAAACACAAATGCTGGCATATTAAACAAAGAGACCGATTTAACGTAAAAAAAGTCTCACTTATTGTGAAGTTGATTGGGAAGAAAACTGACCTTAAAACCCCGGACTGAATGTGCATGCAGCTTCGTGGCGCAGCGAGTAGCGCAGCAGCCCGACTGGGCGGAGTCATGCATTTGGACCCCGCGCTCGATTGTTGTTGGTGTGCACTTGGCATGTTTTGTGTGCATCGCGAGAACTCCACAATCCCCTCAACATGATACGAGCAAGTTAGGTTAACGGACAATTCTAAATTGGCTCCAGGGTGATTGTGCACGGAGGGGTCCTGAGATGGACAACGTCCTGCGTCCGCGGGGCTTCGGTCCAACTCCCTCATTAGTGCCCCTTAAGTGAACAAACGCAATGTTCTATCATTATGTTGCTTTGCTGCACTCCTGCTCCAGTTCTCTGATCATTCTATTAAGTGTGACTGCTGCAGTGCCCGACGCTCTCCCTGCAGTGTCCCCAAGCTGTACGCCGCTCTTCACTTCACGCCAGGCAGCCGCCCCGACTGTACAGCGACCAACTCGGAGTGTCCTCCCCCTGTAAACTCAGTGCTCTCGCTGTGCCGGGTCTTACTGTCGCTCGCTTTGTCCTTTTCTGCCGCCCTGCTGCACACTAACCCCGTCTCATCCGATCTGTCCAGTGTCGCACTGTAGCATGCAATATCCCTCTCTGCTGCACTCGTCGCGTTTTGCACTTCGTGTCGCTCTCAGATTTTTTCTTTCCGGGTCTCTCTAATGTGTATTTTCTTGTACGTTGTCATAAATCGAGTGACTCTGTATGACAGTTTATCGAACTGTACAAAAGCGAACGTTGCAAACCGACCCCGTTAAGATGTTGCGTATACAATGCGGATCGTCTCGTATACTGTCCGTGTCACTCTTTTGCAGAGCAGCGCACTTTAGTATTAATGTCTGCTGTAAAGTGCCATGCAGCACAGCTTAGCTATTTTTAGCGCGGTTGTGTCATACTGTACTGCGCTTGATTGCCGCGGCATGCTGTGCTCTAATTACTTCAGTTTTTTTGTTAATTTGAAATATCAGTCATTTTTTCTTTTCACTGATACCATTTTTCACGTTGGGAGCTCTAGGCATAGTACACGATTTCGCCTTCATTTTAGTAACAGCATGCGTGTCCTAAGGGTCGAATTTATTCGTTCAAGCAATTCAAAGCCGCTTTCCCAGGGAGGAAAATTTTGGACAAAATTAACAAACTAAATAAATACGCGAATAAATATAACTGCTGTAAAATGGGAGAAATAAATAAATAATATGGCCAGCAGTTGGTACCACCTGCACTTCATAGCAGGTAATGCACTCGGAGCTAGTGTTTGTGTTGGCCAGGACTTAGATGGCAGAACATCTAAGACAGAAAAAACTCAAAAGAAAAACCTTGGGTTTTTGCTGGAAGAGGTGTTAGCGAGGGGGCGCTTTTCTATGTTCTGAGTTTGGATCCAAATACCCCACTGCAGTGATTGGGACACTTTGCTGTAAAATCCACTGTTGTGCTTTGGAAGGAGACCTCAAACTCGGGGCTTTCCTAATGTATGGGCACTGGCTGGGGCTCACAATGTTACTGATGCCTATGTGCATCTCTGTTTTGCTATCCAAACTACTTTTCCCCGGGGTCCTGTGATAGTCTTAAGATGGTCCTGCTAAAACCGATGTCCTGACTCTGTGTGGTCATACAAGGTTTCTGGGTAGCTTTTAAAAAGAGTAGGGTGTTCCTTAATCCATCCATCCATTATTCAACCCACTATATCATAGCTACAGGGTCACAGGGGTCTGCTGGAGCCAATCCCAGGGCGCAAGGCAGGAAACAAAACCCCGGGCAGGGCGCCAGCCCACCGCAGGGGGCACCCACACACCAAGCACACACTAGGGACAATTTAGAATCGCCAATGCACCTAACCTGCATGTTTTTGGACTGCGGGACAAAGTTGCTCTTCAGAGTGATGCCATAGGGCAGCCGTTCTCAAACTGTGGTGCGCGTCCCCCTAGTAACAAAAAAGGGGCATGAATATTGCCATATGTGGCGTAAGGTTTGCTATTCGTTAGGAAAATTTTAAACTTGTTTTATTAGGGTTTCAAAAAAATATTAGAGGGGTGGGGGGCGCAATTAAAACTATTATGAAAACTCGGGTCGCAAATACTTAAAGGCTGAGAAACGCTGCTATAGGGGAACCATTTCTAGAACAGACAGTTATTTATTTAGACCTCAGGCTCCATAAATGGTTATGATGGTGACAGATTTGTCATTCAAAAAATCTCTCACTGCATACAATCACTGCAGGCTAAGTTCAGGTTTTCTTGTTGTATCCTGCTAAAGAATGCCTACTATAGAATAAACATTTTTGTTTTGTCCACATATATTAGGAACCTTCTCGAAGCAAACAAAATCAATATAAGCAAAGAATCCTGCAGAATGAAACAGTTGTTTGTCAAGCACTGGGTCAATGAGAAGGCACACCAAGAAAAGTGCCATTAAAGAACCAGGAGATTTGAAGAGTGTACTGGGAGGAAAACACACAGACACGGGGAGAACATGCAAACTCCACGCAGGGAGGACCCGGGAAGTGAACCTGGGTATCCTACCTGTGAGGCAGCAGCACTACGCACTGCGCCACCGTGCTTCCCAGTGTTCCTTAATGTTCTGGCTAAATATACCACTATGGCCTGGCTATTCTGGCCCCCTAATATATCATTTATTTATTTATCTTATATATCTTATTTATATCTTATATATAAATGTTTACGTGTGGAAGTGTGCATGTAGAGAGGAATATATACCTGCATATTTTATATATATATATATATATATATATATATATATATATATATATATATATATATATATATATACTGTGTGTATGTATATATATATATATATATATATATATATACTATATATATATATACACAGGAAAGTGTGAGACATAGATGCAAAGTGTGCATGTACAGAAGAATATATACCCGCATATTATATATATATATATATATATATATATATATAATATATATATATATATATATATATATATATATATAAATGTCTACGTGTGGAAGTGTGTCTGTCTGTCTGTCCGGCCCAGAAGTGAGAGGTGGAGTCAGGGTAAAGGCTCCACCTCCAAGAAAACAGAACACTCACTTAGCCGCTAATGACACAAGCGAGGCGAGCACATCAGCAAAACGAAACCTCAGAAGAAAGACAAAGTCGCTTAGCCGCTAACATCTGCAACACGGTATCCCTTTTACTTTTTCCTCCCACCGCTAATGCACAAGCGATGTGAGCATGTCGGCAAAATGAATCCTCCTAGGAGAGAGATGTCCAGAGTTGTTCCTTTCAATTACCTGACATCTCTACAGTTCAATTTTTTTCTCTGATGATTTCAATAGTTTTCTAGGCTCACACAGCTAGTATATATACGGTATAAGAATCCAAAGTATGTCTGTCGTGCTGTCTGTTTGTCTGTCTGCTTTTCACGAGAGAACTATTTAATGGATTTAGATCGTGTTTTTCTCTATAATTTGCTTGAACATTCTGGTTGATTTTGCGACTTCTCTCATCGCACTAAGTATCGTAGTTCACTTGCGGTATCAATTTATTTGCTCAAATTCGAGAGAGAAGCAGTGGGCCGAGGGGAAGGGGGCGGGGCCATCCTCACTCCTGCCAGCTTCGGGGGTGTGCCTTACATCCACTTAGCTAGCAAACGAGAGGACTACATAATGGATTAAGATCAGATTTTCATCCATCCATCCATTTTCCAACCCGTTGAATCCTAACTACAGGGTCACGGGGGTCTGCTGGAGCCAATCCCAGCCAACACAGGGCGCAAGGCAGGAACCAATCCCTGGCAGGGCGCCAATCCAAGATCAGATTTTGTTTTTCTAGAATTTTCTTGAACATTCCAGTTGATTTGCGACTTCTCTCATCGCACTAAGTATCGTAGTTCACTTGCGATACAGATTTATTTGCTCAAATTCGAGAGAGAAGCAGCGGGCCGAGGGGAAGGGGGCGGGGGCCATCCTCACTCATGTGCCTTACATCCGCTTAGCTAGTGAACGAGAGGACTATACGTAATGGATTAAGATCAGATTTTTTTCTAGAATTTTCTTAAACATTCCAGTTGATTTCGCAACTTCTCTCATCACGTTATTAATCATAGTTCGCTTGCAGGATTGATATATTTGTGCTAATGTGAGATAGAGCCTGCAGGCCGAGGAGAGGGGGACGCATGACGTCAGGAGTGGGGAGTCGCTCTACCCCTGTGTTTTGGACTGTAGCTTGCCTCCGCTTAGCTAGTGGTACCTTTTGTTTATTGATTTTTAAAGTTTGTTCTGTTTCACTGCTACGCGGGTGGAGCTGAGGGGGACGGCAAGTGCGTGTGTATATAATGATGAGAGGACTGGTGCTAAAATGGCTGCCCGTCACATCACCCAGATGGATGCTTCACGTTGCTGATGGTTGAAGTGGCTCCTCGCTGTCTATGGAAAGAGCTTCAACTAGGTTCGAAAACCATTATAAAAATGTAGTTAATTAAAGATAACTAACAATAATTAATGAATATCATGAAATGTGAGCAAAAATGATTAAATGTGTCTCAAAAAATACATTTTCATTGCTTATTTCTTTCTGGATTTATTAAATTATTTCAGTGACACGCACGCAACATTAAGTAAGCCTTGAAATGCAAAACTGTCACTTTCAGGTGCCAAAATTTTAGAGGCCGGGTTCAAGTGACTGCTGTGTTGGCGACTCCTCAGCTGAGCGGATGAAAATCATCGCCCATCAAGTACCACATTTACAGCAGGCACCTTCAATGCAGAACCCTAGTGATGAATTTGGAATTTCTTGAATTAAAGTCACCGATTCGCATTGCAACTTCTTCTGGCACTCGTATCTGACACACACAAAACGGAACCTCATAAAATATTATTCTAGTTTCTAAAAATCATTTGCCTTCAACTTTACTTAGCATGCATCATTCACCAGTTTGTGTGGGATCAAACTGAATCATTACCCGAGAACAAGTTACATTCCCGTTCATTTTTTTTGTAAATGAGTCACACAATTCTTGTTAATTTGATTTGTGAACAACTCATGTGATTCTCGTTCATCTGATTTGTGAATGAGTCACATGATGTGATCATTTGATTGGTTAATAAGTCACATGATTCACATTCATTTGATTTGTGAACAGCATTCATAATTCTCCATCATCTGATTTCCAAAATGAATCATTACCCGAGAACCAGTCACATGATTTTTGTTCATTTGATCCATGAAGAACTCGCATGATCCTCGTTCATTAAATTCAAATGACAAGTGATTCACTTCATCTGTAAAGAACTCATGATTCATGTTCCTTTGATTCGTGAATTGAATCATTACCCGAGAACAAGAAACATGACCCTCACTGATTTTATTTGCAAAGTGAATCATTACCTAAGAACGAACTATGCGATTCTGTTATATGATATGAATTACCAGCATATTTAATATGCAATTAAATAAATATAAATAAATAAATAATTTGTGATTCATTCAAGGGAAACAAACTGAAAGATTTTTTTATGAATGCCACAAACGAATCAAATGAGACAATTAATTTAATCGGGTAGTTTGACAGAATCTGATTAGTAAAGTGAACTAAAATTTGTGAATTTCCCCTTGGGATTAATAAAGTATCTATCTATCTATCTATCTATTATGCTTATCAGTAGAACCTAAGTAAAATGAAGGGCATACACCCATTTCGCAGGGAATTCACCAATCAAAAACAGAACTTGCTTGAGCCCGCCCTTTCAACTCTGACGAGCGAAAGTGACAGTTTTTCTCCTAGGGCTTCTTTCATGTTGCGTGCGTGTCACTGAAATAAATGCATGAAGAAATAATTATATTCAGAAATAAGGAACAAAAATATATTTTGCAAGACATTTATATATTTATGCGATATTCTCGTATTTTTTATTAACAAATTTCATCGTACTTTATTTAATTATTTTTACTTTGTCCGAAATACTCCTCCATATTCTCCACTCCTCCCCTCTAAAGGTCTGGGGTGCAATGCAGGAAACATCCCATAGTTGGCGGACCGGGCCAGTTTGAATTCGCCGGTGATGTCCACTCGAATAGGGGTGGGGACGTAAACTCCACCTAGATCGTGTCGTGACAGCGAATTGCCTCGATTCCCAGGTTCATCTTTCCCTTAATAACTGTCTTCTCTCCGTGAATGATTTGTGATTGGGGGGCTAATTGAATGGGGGGCAATAGTAGAGGTCGACCGCGCCTGTTTTGGCAGAATGACAGTCTCGTCTCCGCGGGACACACTGGAGATAAGTACTCCGTTTCAAAAATGTAATTACAGCCGAGTCGAGGAGAAGTGGGAAAGGCAATCTCTTCAAAGTCGGGAAATCATATTAATCTTCCCACTTGTGAGGCTTTTGCAGCATCTTCTTCCAGCTCTTAGTTGAGGAGCTCAAGTCTTTTGTGTTCTTTGTCGCGGCTCTTTACAGAGCAACGATTTAGAAAAGGAAAAGAAAAAATAACAATAAACACGAGAAGCAATAGCGGGTCCTCTAGAGTGTGCGCGGGGGTCGCGGGACGTGTGCGCCCTCATTAAACTGCACCTACGCATGAAAGCAAAAGCTCCACCGCAGCGAAGCTTTGGGCCGCTTTAGGACTGGAGGAAGAACAAAACAAAAGAAAAGTGGAAAGACATGTGGCTTCGAGGAAAGCCAGCGCCACATCCCGTGTGCATTCGCTCGCTCGCTCACTCACTCGCTCATTGTTCATAGCGCGCACGCGTAGACGCCAGATAGAAAAGCGGCCTCGAAAAGCTCCCAGCAGGCATCGCGGGACGTGCGCGTTATCCATTCATCCGCACGAGGGACCTGCAGATCCCAGCGGAGGGTATCCAGCAGCGCCTTTCTTCCCCCGCTGGGCTCGGGTTTTAATTATCCATCTCCCGGGCTGCTTACAAGACGAGGCGGAATGGGAAGTGGCACCGATTAGGTAGGTGGAGGAGTAGGATGAGAAGATGAAGAAGAAGAAGGACGAGGAGTAGGGCAGTGAGATGATGGAAAAGGAGTGAGTAGGTGGAGGCTGCTAAAATCAAGAAACAACTTGAGGCCATTTTCCCCGTCCGTAAACCCCCCCAAACACACACAAACCCTTCGCAACGGCCGACCGACGGACAGACGGACATGCAGCCGAGTAAATGAGCTGGAAAGAGCCAGGCACAGTCAGGCGATGAGATCAAGCAAAGAGCCATGCAGACTGCCTGCTAGCCAGCCAGCCAGCCAGAGAGAGAAAAAGAGAAAGCGGATTTCGCAAAGGTCAGCCTGGCACTACCAGTGCCATACATGTAACATCGAGTAACTGGCCGGAGAGATGCTGCTGGGAGTCATTCTGGGATCCCAGCAGGATTTGCTGTGCACATACACAGCGGATGTAATGCCCCATTTATTGGCAACAGCCCATCTCCAAAGATGCCAAAAAGAAAAAAAGCAAGCAGCGGGCCAACATGGCACCAACCAGCAATATACAATCTGCCATCTAGCTGCCGGACCACTAGTCTGAACAGGGTGCTTAAAAACATGATTGGTGAATTTTAGAGTTTCAGCTGACAAAAAGGTCGGAAGTCATGCCAGGTTACTTGCAATGCCAGTGCTATACATGTGCCAACAAGTAATTACAATGTCATTTTAAACTGAGTGCTTAGAGAATCAGAGTTCTTCTTCCTGGAAGAGCTGGGCACATGGGGTGGTGGGGGATACTGGCATGATGGCCAAGAGACTTAAATCTCATCCTGACAGATGCCAGGGTTGTCAAAGAGAAAAATGGAGGTCATTCTGATGCCACCAGTCCTATACCAGTGCAGCTGGAGTTAAAATGGAATAAGGATTAAGATCAGCCTGGCAACAACAGGCAACTAGAAACACTTTCAGCCTTATGGTAGTACTGTAAGACCCTAAATGCACATAAGTACGAAACAGAGGAGATGATCTCCTATTTATACCCAAGAAAATATGAGGACCAGCTGTTGGCATTGGTCGATTCCTGTGTCTGCCATCAAGTAACTGGAATGCCAGTCTGAACTGCCTTGGCACCGAGTACTTTAGGGGTCATCAGAGATAACCACAGCACCACTAATGTATTCATCTCATCTGCCATTCAGTAGGCTGTCATTCTCAACTGGACAACGAGAGACATACTGGTGGATGAGATGGGTACCAGCTAAAGCGGAATGTATTTCCCAGTTTCTCACTATCTCACCCATTTAAATTAAACTGCAGTTGGGAATCTTCTTCCTTGCTTTTATCACTCTATCAATTCCCTTGTTTTCTCTCTCCTAATTTGTCATTTTCTACACAAATTCTACACCTCTTCTCCATTTCCCCACTCCATTTTGCTCCTTTTGTATTTCTTCTTCCTTCTCACTTCCCACTCCACTCTTACTCCATTTCACTCGTTTTGTATTCCCTCCTTCATTTTTCATTCCCACTCCATTTCACGCCTTTTTGTATTCCGTCCTTCGTTTTTTATTCATACTTCACTTCCACTCCGTTTCACTACCGTTGTGGCCGCTCCTTCCTTCTCAATTCTCACTCAACTCTCATCCAGTCCCACTCCTTTTGTATCCCCTCCTTCTTTCCTACTTCATTTCTTCTTCATTCCTAGTCAATTCCTCTCCTTTAATATCCCCTCCTTTTCTTCTTCATTTTCATTCCACTCTCATTTCATTCTGCTCCTTTTGTATTCCCTCCTTCCTTCCTCATTTTCACTCTTCTCACTTCTCAATTCCCACCCCACTCCTGTTTGTAGTCCCTTCTTTCTTCTTCTTCCCGGCTCCACTCCTTCCTTATTCTCAATCCACTTCTTCTCCATTTCACTACCTTTGTATTCCCTCCTCCCTTCTTCATTCTCACTCCATTCCTTCTTCAATTCCCTGTCCACTCTCATTCCATCCCACACCTTTAATATTCCCTTCTTCATTCCCAACTCCATTCCTTCTGAACTCCCACTCCATTTCTCTTTCCATCTTTCTTTTCAATTCCAGTCCGACACAGTCTTTTGCAAATATAAATTAAACTCAAGAAATAAGAACGGGCAAGTAAAAAAAAAAAAACAAAACATCGAGTCTCCACCCGGGCTGCACGTATGCGCCCCCGCTTCCCATTGTGGTCATCCAGAAAACATGGAGTCGCTGGGTACAGGGGCTCTTTACTTTAGGATGACCACAAACCTCTTTCCTCTATGACATAAGGGGGGATGAGCAGCAGAATTTAACGACAAGAATGACCAGGAATCCTCTACTGAACAATACCCCCAAACACACACACCACACATTTCTACACTCCCATACCGTGAAATGCAAATGACATTAAGCTGAGGAAAGAAGAATGAAGATCTTGGCTCAGTGGCATAGAGACAGATGTCCTGTGTGTGTTGAAATTTACAGGAAAAAAAAAAAGCTTGGCACTATGGACTGGGTGAAGAAGAAATGTTAATAAAAATTAGTGGAGCATGCCAATGTCTGTTCGCTCCTTAGAGGCTTAGTTAGGGGTAATAAATAAAAACATACTTTTTTCTTGTTCTTTATTTCGCCTTATACAATTTCTTGTATTAGGAAGTTGTTAGTTTTCGCATACCCCTTGGGGTCAGAGCGCAGGGTCAGCCATTGTACAGCACCCCTGGAGCAATTACAGCCCAAGGGCCCAGCAGAGTAGGAGCTCTTTTAGCAGTGACGGGGATTCGAACCGGCAGCCTTCTGGATACCAGCGCAGATCCTCAGCCCCAGAGCCACCACTCCGCCCTAAATTTACAGTACTCTATGGAATATAGTGTCTTTCTTTATAGCCACCATATGGTTTACGGATACAAAATATAAATATTTACATATTTCTTAAGTAAGAGTACTAAAGTATGTTACAACAGTCAAAAAGCACCATTAAAGTTTTATATAGCGCCTTTCACGGCATACTTTGAAACTTTAGTTTGTGCTGATTATTTGGATATTTTTAGATAATGCCGGGTGATTCTTATGATGTATTACTGTCTTAATAATGAAGCAATCCAAACGAAATAAAGATCGCATTCCTGGGTGAACGTACGAACGAGTGAGGGGGCGTGGCGCTCTTTTTGACTTGTTTGTGAATGAACTGGATGATCGTGAGAACAGTGACGCTTATTTCCAGCAAGATGGAGCAACCTGTCACACGTCAGCTCGCAGCGTGGCACAAATAGAATCGGGTCATTATTTCAAAGACGCTAGGGCTGCCTCGTTCCCCGGACCTGGCACCTCCGGATTTCTTCCTTTGGTGGAGCGCTGAAAGGAAACGTGTGCAAGAAGAAGCCTCGTACACTGGGACGATTACAGCGAAACGCCGAAGAGGAAATTGCTGGCATCACCCCTACGGTGCTGGCAGCAGGGGCGGCTCTGGGCAGAGAAAGAATCGGTGGCCCCTTCGCCCACCAATGTCGTGTACTCGAAATGTCTTCATTTTGCTTAGAATGGGTATGCGAATGTCTTGTGTCCCCTATCCGACCAGATATTCACTATGACTATTGCGCTAACACTAATACTTTATTAAAACTAGGTGAAACATTAACTTGTAACTTCTATATGCGCATGTCCGTAACTTGAAAACCAAGTGGCGGCCCATGATATTCTCATTACGGCAGAACGTTATTATACTACATATACTGTAGCTTACTGCTCCGACACTAGCGACATTAGTAAATACAGCGTACTAATTAACAAGAAACACAATGTTTTTCGGCCACATTGCCGTCAGCTGTGTCGTTATTTTCTCTTTCTGTTTTATATTCAATATATATTGGCATGGCGGCCCTGTGCAGGTGCACAGTTTGCAGATGCCTAAGGCCGCCCCTGCTGGCAGATACCTTTGCCGATTATGGATCGCTGTGTTTGCAAGAACAAGGCGACCTCCGAATGTGATTGGACCGTTTACACGTCTATCAAGGGGTGCGCGGTATTGATTTCGTTTCTATCGCTTCACGTGAGTAACACTCGTGGCCCCGCCCATATTAGAATCACCCTGTGTGATCCCCGGCTTCTCTCGCGGTTATAAAGAGAGTCCGTAACGGGGTCTGGATCTGTGACTTTGTTGACTATGACAGGCACTATATATAACTACAGTACCACAAATTAAACACGCAGAGTACAAATGTTCCAAATGCATTTAGCGTGAATGGTAACAAGTGTCCCATGGAGTTAAGGAGGGGGAAGCAGTGATCTTATAGTTTATATAGCGCCTTTCAGAGGAAACTATGCCCCGAAGCACTTCATTTCACGGACGGATTACATCTGCTCCTTGTAATTGTTCATACCATGTGAAAGCAATTTACAGCCAGACTGTAAGCGTTTCCACATTTTAACAAAGTGAACACGAGCAAGTCAAGAAGGGAAGTCAGCGGCGGAGATGATGTTAATTTTATAGCGCCTTTCACCAGAGCACTTTGTAGAGCAGAATTGTGACTTCAACAAGGGTGTCAGCGGTGGAGATGTAAATCATCCGAAGCCACTGGAGAGGTAAGGTACTCTGGACATCCGTTTCTACAGTGTGCGCCCTACAAGATGGAGTGACAGGTTCGGGGTCCTTCAGTTGGTGTTGGTGACTGAATCGGTGATCTTCTGATTTTATATAGTGCCTTTCTGTGTAAAGCGCTTCACGGGTCGTAGACTCAATGTGTTCTCGTTATACAGCAATGTGAGAGGTGGCAGGTGGAGTGACTTGATATCAAGGGAATCCATGACATGAATGACCTTCTGGTTTTATATAGCGTCTTTCATGGACCTTTCACAGGTTATTATTATTAAAAAATGTTCTTATACTTCAGAAAAGGGAGAACCGGCAGGTGGAACGACGTGACCAAAGTCATCAGATTGGGAACTTGAATCTGTGTCCTTCTGATGTTATATAGCGTCTTTAAACACAGACGCCATGCCCCACTTTAAACCAAATCCTAAAGACTGTGAACAGCCGCACTTCATGACTGAAGCTTTCCGAGGAATCACTGGTGGGGATTGAACTTGCAGCCTGCTGCTCTACAGCCCAGCGCCGTAACAACCGAATAACTAATATGAAGCAGTGCTGCCGCACTTTAAGGATGAATTCTATAACGCACATGAAAGACCACAACATATATTAAAAATAACACTAAGATTTGAAGTCGGGAGTAGCAAAAGAGAAAAATCAAAGACAGACATGAGGTGGGCAGGCAGTGCCAGCCTGGCTACTCCCTACACTGCCATCTTTCTGCCCCAAACTGCAACGCCGACTGACTCCTCTCCAGCTCCTGTTATCTCACAGCAACACTGGGACGAAACTGAAATGTTTGCACGACCCCCCAACCCCCCCCCCACCAAAGCGTCCTCACGAGACAGGGCGGACGAGCGAAAGCGGTTTGCTCAGCCAAGATGGGGCAGGCAATTTCTGCTTTTAATCCAAATGTAAATCCCACAAAACACAAAAGAAACAAAGACATACAATGAAGGGCTGGCAGGGGAAAGAAAAATTCCGGATGTGTGCCAGCTTTCTGAAATATGCTGACCCCAGAAGGGGGAAGGGGGGAGAGGGAGAGGACAGCTCACTCACACACACACACACACACACGCACACACACATACATACACAGTCAAGGCGTAGCTAACAAACTGGTCAATACTTTCAGTGTAGGAAGCTGACTTTAAACTGAACCCCCCCCACCCAAGGACCTTCAGCTTCTAAGTCTGCCATCCCCCCCCCCCACATACACACACACCAGTCAGACTCCTCACTGCCCTCTGCTTCCATGTCTGAGACTGTAATGCCACACTGCTAACCACGCACTCAACCACTACTTGTGACTCTATAGTGCCCCCTAGTGGTGCACCGCCTGTCAGATCTCATTTGGCGACTCTCCTTATGACTTCATCACGCTTCTCCTCCCTGTGTCTCAAACACTCATAACTCCACATTGATCCCCCCAATGCTGTTAACTGCATAGTGCCCCCTAGTGTCTCACAGCTCATGACTCCACTCTGTTCATAGGCTGCGTCTCATTGACACCCCTGCTTGTCACACTGCAGTTGATTCCACAGTGCATCCCCTTTGGTCTCATGGCTTATGACTCCACAGTGCCCCCCTAGTGTCTCTAGGGTCATGGCTCCACCCTAGTGTCTGCTGTGTCTCATAGCCTACAACTCCACAGTGCCGCCTTCTCTTTCATACCTCATCACTCCAAACTGCTCTCAAGCTACTTCTCTACTTCTGACTCCATGTTACTCCTTGCTGTGTCTCATGGCTCATGATGGCGGCGCACACAGTTACAGCGGCTCAATGCTCTCCCCTTCGGAATTTACACCGCAGGGACTGCACCTAATTTCGTTGTATTTGTTAGAATGACAATAAAGATATTCTGATTCTGACTTCACACTGCCACCATGCTGTCTCTCTGTTGTGGGCTCCACACTGCCCCCTAGTGCTTCTTGTCTATAAAGAGCGCCTAGTGTCTCACGGCTTATGACTTCAAATCATTACCCCTGCTGTCTCTGTGTTGCAGACTCCACACACTCTCATGATTCCAAAGTGTGCCCTAGTGTCTCATGGCTCATAACTCCACATTGTCACCCCTGTTATCTCTATGCTGCCGACTCTACACTGCCCCCTAGTGTCTCATGGCTCATGACAAAAAAAATACCCTCATAGCGTCTCAAGGCTCATAACTCTATAGATCTCTGCTGATGACTCCACACTGCCCCCTAGTGTCTCATGGCTCAGAACTCCACAGTGTCCCCTAGTGTCCCATGGCTCATAATTCCACATTATTACCCCTTGTACCTCTCTGCCGCTGACTCCACAGTAAACCCCCCCCCCCCCCCCCATTTTACATTTTACGTGTTTCACACCTCAACATTGCCTCCAAGTGTCTCATGGCTCATGACAAAAAAAAAATGCCTTCTAGTGTCTCATGGCTTATGACTCCACACCACCCCCTAGTGTCTCATGGCTCATATTTCCACATTGTCACCCCTTGTACCACCCTGTTGCTTACTCTACACTAACTCTCTCCCCCCCCCCCCCCCCCCCTTTTTACATGGCTCATGACTCCACACTGCTCACTAGTATCTCATGGCTTATAATTCCACATTGTCATTTTGTCACACCTTCTACGTCTGTTGCTGACTCTACATTGCCCCCTAGTGTCTCATGGCTCATGACAAAAAAATACCCTCATAGCGTCTCAAGGCTCATAACTCTACAAATCTCTGCTGATGACTCCACACTGGTCTTTAGTGTCTTATGGCTCAGAACTCCACAGTTCCCCCTAGTGTACCATTGCTCATAATTCCACATTATTACTTCTTGTACCTCTCTGCTGCTGAGTCCACAGTAACCCCCCCCCCCCCCCCAAATTTTTCCATGGCTCACACCTCGACATTGCCTTCTAGTGTCTCATGGCTTATGACTCCACACCACCCCCTAGTGTCTCATGGATCATAATTCCACATTGTCACCCCTTGTACCTCTCTGTTGCTTGCTCCACACTAACTCCCCCCCCCCCCCCCCCCCCCCATTTTTCATGGCTCACGGCGCCACACTGCCCACTAGTGTCTCATGGCTCATAATTCCACATTGTTACTTTGTCACACCTTCTACGTCTCTGTTGCCGACTCCACACTGCCCCCTTGTGTCTAATGGCTCACACCTCCACAGTTTCCCCTAGTGTCCCATGGCTCATAATTCCACACTGTCACCCCTTCTACCTTTCTGCTACTGTCTACACAGTGCCCCCTAGTGTCTCATGATTCACGACTCCACACTGTCCCTAGTGTCTCATAGCACATGATTCCACATCGTCACTTTGTCACTCCTGCTGCTGACTCCACACTGCCCCACTCCCCCCACACACATTTTTCATGGCTTACGACACCACACTGCCCCCTAGTGTCTTATGGCGCACGATTCCATATTGTCACTTTGTCACTCCTACCTCTCTGTTGCTGACTCCACACTCCTCCCTAGTGTCTCATGGCTCACAACTCCACATTGTCACTTTGTCACTCCTACCTCTCTGCTGCTGACTGCCCCCTAGTGTCTTATAGCTTACAACTCCACATTGTCCCCTAGTGTCTCATGGCTCACAACTCCACATTGTCACTTTGTCACTCCTACCTCTGTGCTGCTGACTGCCCCCTAGTGTCTCATGGCTCACAACTCCACCCTCCCTGTTAACCCCCCCCACCCCCTGTTATACTTCTTAGCTCTACAATGCACCTCAGTGTGTCTCGGCCAGAGACTGATGACAAACTCATCTCAGGATTCTACAGTGCCACCCGTTGCCTTGGCATCGCCGAGGTGCCACTTAGGCATTCTGTTTTTATCCATTGTCCTGCAGGGGGAGCTGTTTGGCCGCCTCCTCCCTCGCTGCCAGCTCTCATTAAGCCACTTTCCATTCTGCCCAGCACCTGCCCGGCTGCTCTTTTTTTTTTGTTGTTTTGCCTTTCCGGCTCGTGTCACAGCCTGGAAAGAGGAACATTCCCAGGCTCTTCAGAGGGAAGTGGCAGAGCCGCTGGCAGCCCGCGTGCTTAATGAAGATGAATTGTTGATGAGATTGACGTTATAAAGGAGTGTTTGAAGCCAAGGGATGGGTGGGTGGATGGGGGGGGAGCCAATAAAACACGGGCCGTTTGAGGGAGAAGTTTACAAACTTGAGATCTTCAAATGCGATTGCTGGCTTGACTCCCCCCTGCGGCCTGGCGCTCATCCGAGCCTCTTCAAGGGACAGCGGCTCTGATCGCACTGGGTCAAAGGTTACCCATATCTCAGGCACTTCTCGTTTCTCTCTTGGGTTTTATTGCATTTGCTTTTCTTTATTGTCTCAGGGCAGCTCTGTTTGCCCTGGGTCCTTGCGGCTCTGCCTCTGCTTGTATAGCTGCTTGACAAACATGGCAGCAGCTGTCAGACATGAAGGGCTGGCACTCCAGATAATGTGAACAGGGAACTGGGGTGGCAGCTGTTCTCAAAAAAAAATGAGTCAGGGATGTGGCAGCTACGGAGATCACCTTGTCAGGTGTAAGAGAAGTGTCCGCCCAGCAGGGGAGAAAGATCTCAATGAATGAGGTCACCTCGGAGTTCACCTTCAGGCCACAGTGGTGTGCCAAACTGGCGCTTATTGAATCTGTAGGCCACGCCGGTGAGCCACACCGTGTTTGGGGTGACACACATCAGCCAGGCTTCCTGCCACATTGACTACCAGGCCGTATGTGGGTGATGCCAATAGGAGAAAACTGGCTGTCAGTTCAAATATGTGCCAACCACAACTACAAAAGACTGCAAGAGTCAGCCAAACAGGCCCCCCAGTTTAACTGCAGGACATACTGGTGATCCAGACTGCTGCTGAGGCCATATGGCAGCAACACCATGTCTAGGACAACGAAAGTCAGACAGTCATGCTTCAGGTTCAATGGTAGGCCATACTGGTGAGCAACACTGGCACAGAGGCGACATGCAGGCCATACCAGCAGGAGAACACTGGACCCCAAGTTCAAACGTATGCCACTCCACGTCTAAGACTACAAAGTCTGGGTTTCACATTTAAATGTAGACCCTACTGGTTAGCCGCACCACATGATGGCCACACAAGGCAGCCGAAGTACTTTTCATGACCTCCATGGCCAAACAAGCCCCCAGTTGAATGGCAGACCATAGTGGTAAGACAGGCTGCCTCTGAGACCATATGAGAGCCACACCAGTGAGCCAAACTGGCCCCCATTGATTCTGAAGGCCATGCCAGTGAGTCACGCCATGTCTGGGGTGACACACGTCAGCCAGGCTTCCTGCCATATTGACTCCCAGGCCGTATGTGGGTGATGCTAATAAGAGAAAACTGGCTGCCAGTTCAAATATGTGCCAACCACAACTACAAAAGTCAGCTGAACATCCTGCCGACTGTCACTGGTTGTCAGGTCACATGCAGGCCATACCAGTGAGCCACACTGGGTCCCATCACCTCCACGGGCCTAATTAGTGAGATAAAGCAGACCGCAGTTCTAATGTGTGTCACTCCACATCTAGCGACTACAAGATTCAGCCAAACAGGCCCCCCAGTTCAACTGTAGGACATACTGGTGAGCCACACTGGCACTGAGGCCACATGTAGGCCATGCCAGCAGGAGAACACTGCGTATGCCACTCCACATCTAAGATTACAAAGTCTGGGTTTCGAGTTTAAATGTTGACTCTACTGGTTAGCCGCACCACATGAAGGCCACACATAGCAGCCAAAGTTCTTCTCATGGCCTCCACGGCCAAACAAGACCCCAGTTCAACTGTAGCACACACTGGTGATCCAGACTGGTGCCGAGGCCATATGAGAGCCACACCAGTGGGCCAAAGTGGCCCCCATTGATTCTGAAGACCATGCCGGTGACCCACACTGGCACATCTGGCAAACTGTCTGCCAGTTCATCTGTGGACCATAGTGGGGAGTAACACCAGTGATTCAGATTGGCTCCCATCACCACCTGAGGACAAATTAGTGAGATAAAGCAGCCATCAGGTGTAGTGTAGGTCACACTGATAAGTCACACTGCCATTCAGGTGACGTACAGGCCACTCTGGTCAGTAGGACCAGCTAGCACCACATGAGAAAGAACTTGGCTTCCAGTTTAACTGTAGACCATACTGGTGTTAAAGTCCAAATGATGGCCACACACAGTAGTTCCCATTATTTCTGTGGTCCACCAGCCCAAGCCAAGTGCAGACCACGTTGTCTGTATGGCCACATAACGGCTCTAAGAAGTCCGCCTAAATATTCCCATTGCTCCTGGCAGCCATCACCTGCACCAGAGAGCCATACTGCCTCCCAGTTCAGCTGTAGGACAAACTGGTGGTCAACAGAGTTGAACTGGCTGATACAAGTGAGTCAAGGCAGCCCCCCAGAATATGTGCTGACTGAGTTGACTGTCCATGTTAACCGCCCCCCAACTCACCCTTCACCTTTGACCACCAGTGCCATTTGCATTTTTGGCTTGGCTCCTCTAATTGGCCAGTTGACTATCAAACTGTACAGCGGGTCAGTTATTAACTTACTGAGAATTTTAGGTGATATTGTAAAAGAAACAACGACAGCGGAGTACGAAAAATATTTGAATAAAAAGCTCAACTGACAACAGGCAGACAGGAGGCCATCTTTCAAACTGTCCAGCTATCGGCCAGTCCAGCCCAGATGCCACTTAACACAACATCATGAAAATGAAAACCCGAAGGTCAAGAACAAGACCACCAGCCATAGTCATCGAGTGTCCAGCACCATACCAGACTTCACCGTCCAAAGCAGCATTCATATATGTAAGTATGTAGACCAACCCTGCCACCACCGTCCCACCACTCAACATGCTGTTAGCCCACCATGACCTCCCCCAGGCCTCCAAGCCTCACCCTTTGACATGCTGAGAGAATGAAGATGCAGGAATGCAGAGCAAGACAAAGCAGAAAGGGCAGCAGTCAACCAAATGGCAAGCCCACCCCCCCTCCCAAACCCCCCCATAACCACAACTAATCCCACTGACAGATCTATGTGTCCTGGAAGGTGGACCGTGACTGAGAGGGAAAGCCAAAATTGATTGATTAGGGGGACAGGTGACCTGAAGGGGGGTGCTGATGGGGGCGGGTCCTTGAGTGGCACTCTCTTTCATTGGCCAGACCACCAAAACATGGAGTCTTTCGGGGGGTGGGGGGGGGGGGGGTTGGGTTGACTGCATAGGACAGAGGTGGCCACACAAAATCAGTTTTAGCTTTTAGGAGTTAAGAGAACCAAACAAGAGCAGAGCCGAGCCGAGCCAAGCTGAAACCTCATGTTTAGAGAGCCAAGCTGAAGGGAGTCCATATGGGGAGCAAAACCTCAGAAGACAGCAAGAGGGGACATGGTAGAGCAATCGACTGAACACACAAGAGACAGACTGAGAGACAGGCAGATGTGCAAAATGAGAGATAGATAATTACATTAGCAGATATACAATGGTACGATGAATAACATGGAAATAGAGAGGTATAAGAAATACATTAGAGCGACAATAAAGATACAGACATGCAAGAGGGTGCAGTATACAGTCACAAATACAGGGATGGAAGGCGATATACTACACATGAAAAGCACTATGATAGATAGATAGATAGGAAAGGCACTATATAATAGATAGATAGATAGATAGATAGATAGATAGATAGATAGATAGATATATAGATAGATAGATAGATAGATAGATAGATAGATAGATAGATAGATAGATAGATAGATAGATAGATAGATAGATAGATAGATAGATAGATAGATAGATAGATAGATAGATAGATAGATAGATAACTATATCATAGACTCATAGATTTGAAAGGCACTATGTAATAGGTACATGTGGAAGGAATTCAATTACATCATGAACAGATAGATATGAAAGACACTTTATCACGAAAAAACAGTTATGAAATACATGATACAATAGATCTGGAAGGCACTAACACTATATCATTGAGTGATAGATTTGAAAGGTATTATATAATAGATTGCTAGATATGAAAAGCACTATATATCACAAACAAAGTGATAGATATGAAAAGCATTAAGATTATTATAGATAGAACAAAGGTGGAGGCATGTAGGGGTGCCACCTGCAAATGTGTGTCAGTGAGTGAGTATCGGTGTGTGATTGTTCACGTGTTGTGTGACTGAAGGCACATGTGTCAGTGTGAGATGGTGAGCATCACTTTGTGTCTTTTTGAATGTCAGGTGTGTTTCTGTTCTCATGAGTAGAGACGCACTTGGCTGTCAGGGTTTGTGTGGGCAGGCGTGTGTGTGTGTGACAAATCACTTGTATGTTTGGCCATGTCTTAGAATAGGGGGTGAGCAGATGATCGTTGGTACAGGAGGATAAAGATACAGAGATGGATAGATGTGTAAAACACTATACGATAGATAGATAGATAGATAGATAGATAGATAGATAGATAGATAGATAGATAGATAGATAGATAGATAGATAGATAGATAGATAGATATGAATGGTACTATATCATAGATTGCTGGATATGAATGGCACTATATCAGCAAAAGACTGATAGTTATGAAATACATGATATAATAAATATGAAAGGCACTAACAGTGTATGATTCAGTGATAGATATATGAAAGGCATTATGTAACAGTTTGATTTGAAAAGCACTATATTATAGACTGCGGTGGGCTGGCGCCCTGCCCGGGGTTTGTTTCCTGCCTTGCACCCTGTGTTGGCTGGGATTGGCTCCAGCAGACCCCCATGACCGTGTAGTTAGGATAGAGCGGGTTGGATAATGGAGGGATGGATATATTATAGATTGGCTTATAACTCTGAAAGGCACTAACACTTTCTTTGATAGATAGAGGTGAAAGGCACTACATGTGATAAATATGAAAGGCACTATATCATAAATAGAGTGATAGGTATGAATGGCACTAACACTATATTATAGATAGATAGATAGATAGATAGATAGATAGATAGATAGATAGATAGATAGATAGATAGATAGATAGATAGATAGATAGAAGTGAAAGGCACTAGCACTATAGATAAAGACACAGATGTGAAAGGCACTATATAAGTGTATACTACATGTATAAGGTAGCTAATATGAGCTGTAGTGGTGGTGCTGCTGTGTGACTGGCCCTCCTCATCTTCTTTAAACCTGCACAGAGGACAAGGTGCCGCAGGTCCTGTCACCACACGTTCCCGGTGACAGAGAGGACACACCTTTAGTGATGTGCTGTGATGACGGCTATTGTCGTGACCGATTTTTGTCGATTTCTCTAACAAGTTTTCAGTGATCTACAGACACACAAACACACATGCCCAGTTCTGCTCTGGACAGCCACTTTTGGTTTCATCACAGATTCCTAAGGTGGTCTCTC
The DNA here is from genome assembly GCF_900747795.2 of Erpetoichthys calabaricus. Lineage (NCBI taxonomy): Eukaryota > Metazoa > Chordata > Cladistia > Polypteriformes > Polypteridae > Erpetoichthys > Erpetoichthys calabaricus. The sequence goes on along the minus strand of NC_041402.2, from coordinate 178,719,722 downwards.
ACAAGCTGTGCTCAGATTATGGTGGGCACCTCTGCCGTGGTCCTCACAGGCACCTTTCACAGATGCACACATTCCTATCCCAGATTCTTGCTGGCTACAGTACGTCCAGATTACTTCAGCAGGCTAATATGAGCAGTTTTTGAATTTGACAGCCAGCCAGCCATCCCATGCGAGACAGACAGACAGACAGACAGACAGACAGACAGCGAGACAGACAGACAGACAGACAGACAGACAGACAGACAGACAGAAGCAGAGGCTTGTTAACAAGAAACAGAAGAGAAGAAAATGTGGAGACGGGATCATTCTGCTGGCACTCCCTTCTGGGCTCTGCTCCGGTACCCTAACCCAAGAACAGGCAGCCATCAGCGCTCAGCCTACCTGTGACGTTGACCTCCACTTGCTCGGACCGCTTCCCGACGCTGTTGGTGGCCTCACACATGTAGGTGCCGGCCAGTTCATAGGTCACCGGCCCCTTGAAGAAGAGGGAGTTGTTCTGGATCTCCACGTTGTTGGGCATTGAGCCGTTCAGCCTGTAAGAGAGTTAGAGCCACCATCAGGTAGTGTATGTAAGAGATCAGTGCAGTTGAGGAGGAAGGTGGGGGGGGGGGGGGGGGGGGGGGTTTGGGGGTCCTACTGTTATGGATAAGTAGCATCAGTGAGGCTTTAACATCATTTACTTTAAATTACGACTTTTCAAATGACCCAATCTGTCCATGAGAAGACAACCTCAAGAGCAGAAAACAATCCTATAAGAGTTAAAGGCCGCTACCAAACATGTCTTAGAAATGAAAGGCCACAAGATTTGTCAGCCACCATCCACAAAAACAGAAGAAGCTCAGTAACCTTGAGAATTCTTAATGAATCGGGTCATTCATTTTCACGTTTACAAAACAGAATATTTGCTGCAGTGCGAGTCACAACAAATGGCTGCAGACAAGAGATAAGACGAGAGGTACGATAGGAAACGAGATATGGAGCTGAGCAGACGCAGCCTGATGTCTGAAAGTCTGAGGCCACAAGCCTTTAGCGGTCTGCGGCTTTAACCTCCCAGTGTCTGATCCTGTCAAGTGTCCTGCAGCCTCTCCTCTGTGCGTCTGGCAGCTTTCCATGGAATCTGAGCCGGGCCGATCTCGGCTGACTTTACCACACGATGCCCGATCTTGTCTAAATCCTAAAGCGTTGGCATACAAACGTTTGTGCTTCATGGGGTGGGAACTCGTCAGATTGCAGACTCCCACACTTCGAAACGCAGGCGTTTAATCTTCTCTGGATTTCAAAACCTACACCACTGAGTTATTCTGTCAGCCATCTGCATGGTTTGCACACACAATGCTTGATCCTGTCTGCATCCTGCACATTTACATCAAGAAGCAGGGTGAGAGACTGCGGCTGAACTTACGACACCTTCACGTAGCCCTGGCTCGATCAGGCAGCACGTTATTGGCTGTCACAAAAAAGGGGCGGGCACACGATACTTTGGAAACGTGAAACGGTGCTGGAAACTCATCACAGAGGCGTGCAACCCTGTTGTTCATAGTCGTGTAAGATGACATTCTCTGAGGGCAAAAATCAACGATGGCAGTCATCAAATTTGACATCCCCTCGGACTAGAAAATAATAAGGTTAAGTTTGAGGATGAACTTGCTGTACCTGTGAAGCATTCGAACATCTCCGGCTCAGTCGAGCAGCACGTTATTGGCTGTCAGAAAAAAGGGGCGGGCACACGATACTTTGGAAACGTGAAACAGTGCTGGAAACTCGTCATGCCGTGCAGTGTCTAGTCGTGTAAGATGGCATTCTCTGGCGGCAAAAATCAACAACAGCAGTCGTCAAATCTGACATCCATCTGCACTCAGCGGCGTTGTGAAGGAAGGCTTTTGCCCCCAATTTCAGGTTTCCAGCCCCTGTTCTTCCTTGGGACCCATCCACCGCATCTCATTAACTCCAGGGTTCAGTCCCTGATCTTCGAGAGCGCACACCCCCCCCCCCCCCCTCTTCTATTACAACGCTATCCAACATGCATGGTTGACTTGCATGTAAGAGCACAGGGATTGGAGACGGAAAATTCCAGAGGGGGACCATGCACTCCCATCCCTTAGGGCAATGATTCTTAACCTTTTTTTGAGTCATGGACCCCTTTGAGAATCTGATGAAAGCTATGGACCCTCCTTCCCCCAGAAATATTCACATAAACACAACTTTGCATGCAATGAATATCATGTTCTTTATTCATCGAGATTTGATTGTCTCATACATATATGACAAACGCAAAGTATTATGGGTGGCACGGTGGCGCAGTGGGTAGTCCCCTCTGAACTGCTAAAATGACAGAATTCCACAGACATGTTCATTCATACAGGAGTAGTTTAGCCTGGGGTTGTTTTAATGGACTTGTTTTAGAAGGTAACAGGCTCTTTAATCTTTGAGACGTGGAGATGTGAACGTGCAATCCATAGAAAGTTACTCTCCTGAGCAATTGGGATGGGACTAAAATTACAGAGGTCCTCCGGTGATCACTTTACCGCATCTCCCGGTGTGAAACTAATCCCAATCCAAATTGGCCTTAATTCTGGGCAACTGTTTCTTGCACTCAGGGGCGGCACAGTGGTGCAGTGGGTAGCGCTGCTGCCTCGCAGTTAGGAGACCCGGGTTCACTTCCCAGGTCCTCCCTGCGTGGAGTTTGCATGTTCTCCCCGTGTCTGCGTGGGTTTCCTCCCACAGTCCAAAGACATGCAGGTTAGGTGCATTGGCAATCTTAAATTGTCCCTAGTGTGTGCTTGGTGTGTGTGTGTGCCCTCCGGTGGGCTGGCGCCCTGCCCGGGGTTTGTTCCTGCCTTGAGCCCTATGCTGGCTGGGATTGGCTCCAGCAGACCCCCGTGACTCTGTGTTCGGATTTAGCAGGTTGGATGATGACAAACTGACAAAGTATTATTAAACTTTAAACAATCTGAAATAAAAACACTCCTTTGTTATGCAAAACTTAATGGCCACTCATTATAATTATGAAATGCAATCTTTTTGTGCAAATTTAAACAGATCTACTACTACTGTGTGTTCTACTACCATGACTTTATTTCAGTGAGAAGGCTGCTCTTGTTTGCCTCGAATAAGAATGCTGAAGACCACTCCACAGTTCCATAAGGTGACAAGCATATCACCTTTGACTTAGCACTTGCTCTTATGGAGTGGCACAAGATGGCGCTTGTGCAGACGTCTATATGGTAAACGGGGGCCAACAGCAAGTCAAGGGACGCCTAGGGGGCCGATTCTGTGAGCTGTTTCAGGGGGCGTTTTCTTTGATTTCTTTCAATGGGAAACCGTTGATTGGCACAAGGTGTAGGGCCTGTATGGTGACCACTATTTTTCTCACGTGATTTTTCTCGCACGTTAGGCTTAGGGCGAGATAAATACTTGCGAGAAAAATAACGGCAAGAGACGTAGTAAAATCACGTGAGAACGTTCACGCGAGAAAAAAATCAACAGTCCCAAGCCGTTCAGTGAATATAAATGTTCATTTTTAATCTGAGCCTCACGGACCCCCCGAAACCTGTCCAGGGGGTCCACAGACCTCAGGTTAAGAACTTGAACCAGAAAAGTCCACGTGGACCTACCACTAGTTATTATCTGCCCCAAACTCAATGGAGGAAAGAATTGATTAGCGGCATTAACTGGGGGTCTAAGCCCCTATATAGTGAAAAAGCGAGTCATGCCACTGGCAGCACTTCTGTGTTTTGCTCCTTGAAATTCTGAGAGCTTCTCCGGCATACTGGCACTGTTTGTACCTGCCAGTACCCACTACCGCCAACTTCTACGTCACTTTTTTCTTTCAGTACTCCGCACTGGCACTGGCCCCCCAGTACTCTAATGCCACACATGTCAACCTGCAGCTAAGTCCTGGGAATTGCAGCGAGGAAGACCCCAAACCCCCTCCTCCTGTCTCTCCGTCTCCTAGCTGATCTATCGATTGGGGGGTTGAGAACCAAAACACCTTGAGTATCACCTCTGCCTCTCTTTCCTGACTTCAACTACTGGCTGCGTTCTAATAAAAGTTTGCCAAACTTAGCTTTGGAATTTCTACTTTGACCCCAAAACATAAAAAACTGGGAGTAACAGCTTGCAGAATTTGACTAGAAGTGCAATTAAAAACAGACGTTGGTCGGAGCAAAAACCTGTAGTCACGAAGCCCCCCAGGTCTGATTCTGAGCATCGCTGGGTTGCCAAACCAAGAAAACAAGTCTGCCGATGTTGATGTGACAGATCAGGATATACAGTAAGTGACTTGGGAAATAGATGCCAATCTAGCTTACTTGATTTTTAAAATGTTATCCTATTTGGTTATCTGTTTAGGAAAGCAAATTAAATTGATTTTGAAATATGGAAGGTTTTTTTTTCTCATTTCAAGCCAAGTGTGGTAAAACTGAATCTAATTTCCAAGCTTCACCCTATGGAGCCTGATCTTGTCAGATACTGTATGGAATGTAATCCAATCAGTCTCCTGTAGCTCTGCCCCATGGGATCTGCTCCTGTTAGCATAATATATGGAATGTAATCCTGCCAGCATCCTGTACGCTTATCGTATGGAGTCTCCTCCAGTCAGTCCACCATATGGATTCTACTTGTATTAGTTTTCTGCAGCTTGATTGAGCCTGATTCTGTCAGTATCCTGTACGGCGTATTCACTGATAGGTAGTCTGGTCCCGTTAGTACCATTCACTGTAGGCGTATCACATGGAGTCTCCTCCAGATGCTTCACCATATGGATTGTACTTGTATCAGTTTTCTGAAGCTTGATTGAGCCTGATCCTGTCAGTACCCATCAATATGCCATAAGTGAGTATGGCATATTCACTTATCAGCAGTCTGGTCCTGTCACTACCCTGTTGGCGCATCACATGGAGTCTCCCTCAGATGCTTCACCATATGGATTGTACTTGTATCAGTTTTCTGCAGCTTGATTGAGCCTGATCCTGTCAGTATCCTGTATGGCATATTCACCTATCAGCAGTCTGGTCCTGTCAGTACCATTCACTATAGATATATCACATGAAGTCTCCTCCAGATGCTTCACCATATGGATTCTACTTGTATCGGATTTCTGGAGCTTAATTGAGTCTGACCTTGTCAGTATACCGTATGACACCTTCTCCCGTCAGCAGCCTGAACCTTTAGCCATGGTGTGTGATCCAAAAAATATCCTGTATGTGTACCACATAGGGTTGCTTCCAGTCAGTCCAACCATGTGGATTTGACTGGTATCAGTTTTCTGCAGCTTGATTGAGCCTGATCCTGTCAGTATCCATCAATATGCCGTAAGTGAGTATGGCATATTCACTTATCAGCAGTCTGGTCCTGTTAGTACCCTGTTGGCGCATCACATGGAGTCTCCCCCAGATGCTTCACCATATGGATTCTACTTGCATTGGTTTTCTGCAGCTTAATTGAGTCTGACCTTGTCAGTAAACCGTATGGCATCTTCTCCCGTCAGCAGCCTGTAACTTTAGCCATGGTGTCTGATCCACTAATATTCTGTAGGTGTACCACATGGGGTCTCCTCCAGTCAGTACACCATATCGGTGTTCTGCAGTCTGATCCTCTCTGCATTCTGTGTGGCATCTTCACTTATCAGCAATCTGTAGCTTAACCGTATGGAGTCTGGTCCTGTCAATATTTTATAGGAAGTCTAATCCTGCCAACATTCTGTAGGTGTATTGCTTTGCAGTAAGGAGACTGTGGAAGATTGTGGGTTCGCTTCCCGGTTCCTCCCTGTGTGGATAGCGCTTTGAGTACTGAGAAAAGCGCTATATAAATGTAAAGAATTATTATTATATAGATTCACCACCAGTCAGTATACCACATTGATTCAACATTTAACAGTTTTCTGCAACTTGATTGAGTCTGACCCTGTTGGTATTCTGTGTAGCATTTTCTCCAAACAGCAACCTGTAGCTTTAGCTATGGAGTCTGATCCAGGCAGTATCCTGTAGGTGTGCCACATGAAGTTTCCTCCAGTCAGTCCACCATATGGATTCTACTTGTATCAGTTTTCTGCAGCTTGATTGAGCCTGATCCTGTCAGTATCCTGTAGACGTATCACATGGAGTCTCCTCCAGATGCTTCACCATATGGATTCTACTTGTATCGGATTTCTGGAGCTTACTTGTGAATTTCCCCTTGGGATTAATAAAGTATCTATCTATCTATCTATCTATCTATCTATCTATCTATCTATCTATCTATCTATCTATCTATCTATCTATCTATCTATCTATCTATCTATCTATCTATCTATCTATCTATCTATCTATCTATCTATCTATCTATCTATCTATCTATCTATCTATCTATCTATCTATCTATCTATCTATCTATCTATCTATCTATCTATGATATAGTGCCTTTCACATCTATCTATCTATCTATCTATCTATCTATCTATCTATCTATCTATCTATCTATCTATCTATCTATCTATCTATCTATCTATCTATCTATCTATCTATCTATCTAATTGAGTCTGACCTTGTCAGTATACCATATGGCATCTTCTCCCGTCAGCAGCCTGAACCTTTAGCCATGGTGTCTGATCCAATAAATTTCCTGTAGGTGTGCCAGATAGGGTCACCTGCAGTCAGTCCACCATGTGGATTTGACTTGTATCAGTTTTCTGCAGCTTCATAAAGCCTGATCCTGTCAGTATCCTGTATGTTATATTCACTTATCAGCAGTCTGGTCTTGTCAGTAACCTGTAAGTGTTTCACATGGAATCTTCTCCAGATGCTTCACCATATGGATTCTATTTGAATTGGTTTTCTTCAGCTTGATTGAGTCTGACCTTGTCGGTATTCTATGTAGCAACTTCTCCAAACAGCAGCCTGTAGCTTTAGCCATGGAGTCTGATCCAGACAGTATCCTGTAGGTGTGCCACATGAAGTCTCCTTCAGTCAGTACAGCATATGGATTCTACTTTTATCCGTTTTCTACAGCTTAATGGAGTCTGACCCTGTCAGTATTCTGTGTGGTATCTTCTCCTATCAGCAGTCTGCTGCTTTACCACTTGGAGTCTGGTCCTGTCAGTACATTATATGGAGTCTAATCCTGGCAACATTCTGTAGGTATTGTATAGAGTCTCCCCCAGTCAGTATACCACATTGATGCTACTTCTCTCAGTTTTCTGCAGCTTGATTGAGTCTGACCTTGTCAGTATTCTGTGTGGCAACTTTAACCAGCAGCCTGTAGCTTTAGCCATAGAGTCTGACCCAGGCAGTATCCTGTAGCATTCCACATGAAGTCTCCTCCAGTTAGTATACCACATGGATTCTAATTTTATCTGTTTTCTGTAGCCTAATGGAGTCTGATCCTGTCAGTATTCTGTATGGCATCTTCTCCTATCAGCAGTCTGCTGCTTGACCCCATGGAATTTGGTCCTGTCAATATAATTTATGACATCTTCTCCGATCAGCAGTCATCTCCACTAGTCCCTACACCATATGTATTCTTTTTCTATCAGTCTTCTGCAGTTTGAGTCTGACCTTGTCAGTATTCTGCATGGCCTCTTCTCCTGTCAGTAGTCTGTTGCTTTACCCTGTGGAGTCTGGTCTCGTCAGTATTCTTTCCGGCATTTTCTCCTATCAGCAGTCTGTTGCTTTACTACATGGAGTCTGGTCCTGTGAGTATATTTTATCAAGTCTAATTCTGCCCGTACCCATAGATGTACCACATGGATTCTCCTCCAGCCAGTACACCATATGGATTCCACTTCTATCAGTATTCTGCAGCGTGACCGAGTCTGATCTCGTCAATATTCTCTATGGCATCCTCTCCTATCAACAGTCTGTAGCTTTACCCCATGGAGTCTGGTCCTGTCAATATATTATATCGAGTCCAGTCCTGCAAACATCTTATTAGACGTACTGGTTGGAGTCTCCTCCAGTCGGTACCCCACATTTGATTCTAACTTCTCTCAGTATTTTACAGCTTGACTGAGTCTGACCCTGCCAGTATGCTGTATGGCATCTTCTCCTATCAGTAGCCTGTGGCTTAACCCCACAGAGTCTGACCCCAGATTAGTCAACAGATCTCTTTGGATTTGTTAGTTCTCAGGGCACCCCGGAGATACTCACAGCTTCCATTGATAGGTTGTGACTGCCGGGTTGGCGTCTGATTTACATGTCAGCTGCACGTCCTGGCGGTTCAGGTACCAGTTTCCATCAAATCCTTCAATGGTCACTTGAGGTTCATCTGCATGCAGCAAAAAGAAGGCTTATGAGAAGGTAACCATAGCAACAGCCATAACATCGGTGGGCCACCATAGCATGAGATGGTGCAAAGGGCCACCATGGTTATAGTAAGTAATGGGGATGGCAGGTGTACAGGGGGGCATGCCAAACAAAAAGGAGGAGGGGAAAAGTGAAATGAAGAAAACTATGGAGTGGGACAGGAAGGAAGCCAGTAAGGGTGGTCATTCACCACAAAGACTGAGAGAATCTTCACGAGAGCCGGAGCTCCAACATAGCTAGATATCAGCGGCGGCACTCACACTGCACATTGAGCGTCACGCTCTGCTGCCTCATCTTCTCGCCCTGGTAGCTGACGATGCAGGTCAGTTTCTGCCGATGGCTCTCCCGGCTGGGCACCACCCAGTAGTCACTGCGCACCGTGACCGTGCCATTGGGGTTGGGGATCTTATGGAACGTGGCTTCTCCCCTCAGCTTGGTCTCCCAGGTGATGTCACTTGGAGGTTTGCCATTAGATGAGATACAGGTGGCCACTATCATCTTGCTGGTCTGGCTGGACTGGGCCACGATGGTGGGCGAGGTGAGTATCACCTGATTAGTAGGTCTAGCTGCGAGTAGAGGAGAGTGGGCAGTGGTGAGGGAAAAAAACAAAGCATTTTATAAATACACACAATGCATAGAAACATCCTAGAGATGGAAAACACCAAAAAGTATCACCATTAATCCCAGTGAAGTCAACACCAGTCTGAAAAGAATCACAAACTGCAAGAGCAACAGGTGAAAGCAGTGCCAGCCTGTGAGCCCCAGAGTGATGGGAGCTTCAGATGGCATTAGCACTAGTGACAGGCATGCCACTCTGTATTCCAGAGAAATAAGAAACTAAATATACTTATAATCTACAAATGCCAGTGCAACCAGTGCCAGCCTGTGAGACCCAGAGTGTTAGGAGCTTCAAATGGCTCTAGTGAGAGCAGTGCCAGTCTGTACTGCAGAGAAATATAAAAACTAAAAACATAATCTACAAATGACAGTGACACCAGTACCATTATACAAGCCCCAGAGTGATAGGAGCTTAAAACGGCATAAGCACTAGTGCCAGCCATGCCAGTCTGTAATGCAGAGAAAATGAAGACAATAAAATTCTTACAATCTACAATGACAGTGAAACCAGTGCCAGTCTGTAAATTCCAGAATGATAGAAGCTTAAACTAGCATAAACACTACCAAGAGTGGTGCCACTCTTCAGAGAAATGGAAACTAAACATACTACAAATGCCAGTGAATATAGTGCCAGTCTCTAACTTCCAGAATGATGGGAACAAAAAATGGCATAGGCACTAGTGACAGCCATGCCAGTCTGTAATCCAGTAACTAAAGAACTTAAAATCTACAAATGCCTGTGAAACCAGTGCCAGTCTGTGAGTCCCAAAAGTGATGGCAGCTGAAAAATGGCTGTAGTGAGAGCAGTGCCAGTCTTTAAGTTCCACAAGGATGGGAGCTTAAAATGGTATATGCACTAGAGAGAGTCGTGGCAATCTGTAATTCAGAAGCCAAAAAAACTTCAAATCTATAAATGCCAGTGAAACCAGTGCCAGTCTCTAACTCCCAGAATGATAGAGGCTTCAAATGGCTTAAGCACTATCAACAGTAATGCCAGTCTGTACTCCAGAGAAAAAAAGAAATTAACAACAATGAAAATCTACAAATGCCAGCGAAATGGCAATGCCAGTCAGTAAGCCCCAGAAAACAGTGAGGCAGAAATCTAAAATAAATAAAATCAACAAGGGGCTGTGATGGCGGTGCCAGTTTGAAGACTTCAGAGACAAGAAAGTAAAAGTACATAAAATCAGCAGGTGCCAGTGAAGCCAGTGCCTCTGAGTAATGGCAGCTTACATTGTCATATGTCACTCATCATTGTAATAGCTGTACCAGTCAAATAGAATCTAATAAACAAAATCAACTGCTATAATACCAGTGCCAGTCTGTAAGCCTGGGACTAGAGATGGTTTAAAACAAATAATACGTCAGTGCCAGTCTGTAGACAGGTCAAAAGATAAGTGAAAATTATACAAAATCTTCAGATACCAGTTAAGCCAGTGCCATTTTGTATATGCCCAATAGTAAAAAGGGCTTAAATAGTATAAGACAGTAGTGCCAGTCTTCAGGCCTGAAGGAAAGAATCTTCAAAGAGCCACTGAAACTTGTGCTAGGCTGTAAGCTCAAGGGTGGTCAAATCATAAATAATATCAACAAGTGCCAGTGAAAGCACTGCCAGTTTGCAAGCCCAAGGATAATGGGAGCTAAAAATATTCTAAATTGTAGTGATAGTGATGCCAATCTGTAATCTCCAGAAATAAGAATATTAAAACACATATAAATTCAGCTAGTGCCAGCGAAACCAGTGCCAGTCTATTAGCCCAATATTAAAGGGGGTTTACAATAAATACTGTCAACAAATTCTCTGAAATCAGTGCCAGCCTGGTGAAAAGACCAGATAAAGACACATGAAATCTACAGATGCCAATTGAAGCCATTGCCCTTCTTTATGAGACGGGAATCTAAAAACACATCAAATCTACAAGTGTTGGTGAAACCTGTGCCAGGCTGAGAATCTAAAATAAATAAAAAGTTTATGGAAATAAGTGCCATCTGTAGAGGGGTGAGTGATGGGGGCCTAAAACACATAATGCCAGTGAAACCAGCGCCTGAAAACACCAAAGAGCATAAACAAAAATGCATTAGATGTACACTGCTGGCACTGCCAATGTAAACATTTTAGTAAAATTTAAAATCAGCCCCAGCAGTATTAGAGGCAATCTGTAAGCTACAGAGGGGAGGCACAATGGTGCAATAAAACATATGGTCTAGAGGTACCAGTGCCAATCTGCCACCCTCAGACAAGGCACTCCAGAATAAACAAATTTCAGTGCCAGTGATACCAGTAACTGCCTGCTATGCCCATGGAAAAGAACATACTAAATAAACAGAAAATAATTTCAAGTTCCCCATATATGGCAGAAGTGCTAAGCCACAGTGGGCACTGCTTTACTAAATGTCCTGTGAGTGGGCATGAGGCTCACAGGAAGCCAAATGATACCCACTACAGGCTGGCCTTATCAGAGTGAGAAAGGAATGATTTTCTTCCTTCAGATTTTCCACTGTGCCCGCTGTTATGGGCATTTTCTGGTATTCTTAAGGGCAGAGGAATACAGAACACCCCCCCTCCCCCCCAAGAGCTGGATATGTAGCCACCCTCTGAGTGCTCTGAAAACAGAAAGCAGGCTGGTGGTTCTAAAATGGCACTATATAAGGAATGAGTGTTCTCTGGGCATTGTGAAGAAGTGTGGGGTCTTCTGTCCAATAGGCTACTCGAGAGTACCCAAGAGGTCCACATCAGCAGAGGAGTGCCCTACCCAGCACGGTGAGGTTGACCTGGTTCTCCCTGTTGCCAGCTGGGAAGGTGGCATACTCGCAGATGTACGTGGCCTCGTCAGAGAGCTGGAGCTGCTTCATGAAGATGCTGGCGTCCTCGAGTGACGGATTGGCCTGGGTCACTAATGGATTGCGGAACATCACCCTCTCCTTGAAGGACTCCAACACGGATACACCCAGGGTGGGATTGGCGATGGCCACATTCACTTTGGTGCCGTTCAGCAACTTCTGCCAAGTCACCTGAGTGATCTTCACATTGGGGTTGCGGTTGGAGTATTTGCAGGTGAGTAGCACGTCTGTGCCTACCATGCCAGAGACGCGATCGTCCATTTGGACCAGCTGGGTCTGGGTGGCTGTAAAAAAAAATGAAAACAAATTAAAAGTAGGATCAAGCAAAATACTAAAAGCCATACGGTGGCCCCCTTCACTCCATTTCAAAGGCCCTCCCTAGCCCTACATTCCATGAAGTCACACAGACATATGGGTACAACCCTGAAAAGTCCCATCCAGCACATTCCGAAAATCCATGCCACACATGAGCCAAAGCAATGCTGCAGAAGAACCAAACCGCATTCCAGCTGGAATCCCATTCTCCGCACACTCGGATTTTGACCTACTTACTGGGAATGTAAACTTTCTTCCCAGCTGACAGATTCCAGATCAACAATCTTACTGAGCTGTGCAAAAAAAAAAACACGGCGTGATGACTAATTTTATCCAGCTGCTGCTCCATCTACGCGTTCAGCTTCTCTGAAAATGCGACACAGTGCGTCTCCCAGTCTCTCTGCTTCCCATTTAAATATATCCATCCAGCAATTTCCAAAAACTCCAGATTCTGGTTTTCACTCCTACCGTATCCCAGGGCACTGCTCTTCACGCCATCATGGTATCCCAGTCTCTGACTCTGTTCAGATGTCCCTTTCCCGTCTCATATACTCACTCCTACTGCTTGTTATTAGCTTTCTCCAGTTTCATCTGTGATATTTACTTCCCGTGTTTGCAAGACTCTTAATTCCGCGTCTCAGTCTATACTTTCCGATCAGGTAGTCACGTCTGGCTTGGCTACGGACTTCAATTGCAGCTCAGACTGCCCTTTTAACTTTGTTGCTCACATTGCATGAATCCTCATGTTATTTTCCATTTCTATTATTTATGTCCAGGGTTTCTCAAGATGTTTACCCCCCAAGTTAGCCCCTCATTCCCAGTGTATGTCAGTCTCCCTATTCCAGTCCATGCCCTTCCACTCCCCAGTTACAGATTTACTCTGAGTTTGTCCCAGACGTCACTTACTCACTTTGAGTACATCCCAACTCCCCCTTCCATGTCATATTCACTCTCCCAATGTGTATCTGTCTCCTCCATCATTTCTAATATTTATTCCCAGTTAATCCCAGATTTCCCCTTCTGTATTTACATTCCCTATGCCTCCTAATCTCCTCTATCATTTATGCATTTCCTAGTCTCATCTCTTAGTTCAGAAAGTGACACCCATTTCAGTTACTCATTCCCAGTGTATTCCAGTACCTCCTTTCTGAGTGATATTCACACTCCCAGTATGTCCCAGTCTCCTATCACTTACGGTTTCCATTCCCAGCGTGTCTCACTTATCGCTTTCAGTTTAGATACTAATGCCCAGAGTATCCCAGTCTTCCCTTTCTTATCCATATACAATTTCCCAATATTTCTCAACCTTCTTACGTTAATAATATTCATTCTTACTGTACTTCAGTCACCCTTTCCAATCGATATTCACTTCCCAATGTTTCGGAGTGTTCTCTATCATTTATAATATCCATTCCCAATATATCCCAGTCTTCTCTTTCCTATCTATATACTCTTCCCCTACGCCTCCCATTCTTCCTTGTCCATTTATGAAATTCCTTCCCAGTGTGTTCCAGTTTCCTTTTCTAATTGGTACTCACACTACCAATGTGTCCAAGTCTCCTGTCACTTATAGTATCCATTCCCAGTATGCTGTGCATGTTTGAACTACCCAGAAGCCATTGAGACTGCGTTGCACTGTGTCATCTTCTACCCGTTGTGTCCTTTTGAAATCGCCTTTACTTTTGATTTACCTTCATATTTATTATACAGTGTTGTATGTTTTCATTCCCATTGTTCTTTGCCTTGTCTCCTGTCAGTTGTGCCTAAGGGGGCATGGCCCAGCCAGCAATACTTGATGAACATCTTCAGCCTTATATTCCCTATTTTGTTTCCTTAATTTTCATTTGATTCTCAATTCTTGGATTCTGTGGCTTTGGGCCGTGTCTTCTGGATTCTGCTACAGTGAAGCTTGTTTTCTTTTTGTTTCTGTTTACCCTTTTGTGCCCCTTTATGAACTTGCAATTAAAGCCTTTCAATGTAAATGAACTTTGTTGTCTGTCTGTCCTGGTTCAAGAAGTTTACAGTTTCCCTCTCCACTTTTCTGAACATTTTGAACTTTTGCTATTTCAAATCCCAAGTTCCAATTTTGGGACAGTGCAGGCCTAAGGCCTGCTTTTAGATTTTGGGGCTAGGCTGCCTGGAGTGAGGCCTGCTGAATAGGCCCAGACCTACAATGAGGGTAGGTTTAGACTTTGGATGGTTTTCTTAAGGTCTCCACCCATTTTTGAACTTCTTCTGGCAGAAATCTCGACACCAATTCAGTTCCTCATTCCCGGCATATCTAAGGTTCTCCTTTCCAATTCACATTCTCACTCCTGGTCCATTTCTGACCTTCACTCTTAAGAGTATTCTAGTTTCACCTTTATCGTCTGTATCCTCACTCCCTGTGTGTCTCCTTCCCTTCTTCCATTTTAGATACTCACTCTAAAGCCATCCCAGACTCCTGATTTTAAATTTTCACTCCCATTCTGTTCCAGTCCAGTATCTGGTAGTCCAGTGTATCCCAGTATCCTATTTCCAGTCTCTATACTCTGGGTCCCTCACCTCCTCTTACATTTTAGATTCTCACTCGAAGCCTCTCCCCAATTCCCTATGTAAATTCTCACTCCCATTGTGTCCCAGTCCATCACCTACTGGTCCAGTGTATCCCAGTATTTCCTCTTTTAAGTCCATATCCCCAATCCTATCATGTTCCCCAACTCTTCTTCCATTTTAGATACTCATTCTTAGTCTGTTTGGTGGGTTGCCATCTCCTCTTTCATTTTAGATACTCATTCCTTGTAATTTAATTCAAGTGCTCACTCCAAGAGTGTCCCAGACCTGCTTATCGGCTTAGCGAATGTCCCCAAGTCCAGTCCGAATCCTATGATAATGCCAGATTTAGTCCTTGGCTACCATTGTGTAAGGAAGTACCCCCTTCTCAGGTGAGCCTATGCCAGGGTGCCCACCTAACTGAGGCACTGACACTTCCTGAACACCTCTGGCGCTTCATTTCAGTTTAACTAATTATTTTCGATGTAGCCCCCCCCCCCCCCAAACTCCACTGCAGAAGCAATGTAACCTAAAAGTAAATATTATGAAAGACATCAGCTGATGCAATTAAAATGTTCACAAGTGTCACCTGAATTTCTTTCTACTTTCTCTGTGAATAAATGAGTGAATGTGAGAAAGAAATAAAAAAAACTAAACCTGAGGAAGTTTAACTGTCTGCTGCCAACTTGCACTTTCTGCACTTCTGGTGCTTCAACGTCTGGTCGCTTGCCCCCTCTTCCTGTTACTCAGACCAGCACTTTCTCACATTCTTACCCTGGTGTCATATTTTGGATGTACCCCACCAAATCCACCATAATGACCCCCCACCCCTTCTTCTGTTCACAGCAGTGTCACCCTCTAGTGGTGATGTGACGGCGCTGCACTGAAAAAAATCACAAGGCCATCGTTTCAGCGAAACTGTCTGTGACTACAGGAGAGACATGGAGGTGGAAATTTGGAAGGAGAGATACTGCGATTAGTAAGGCAATTTGGATCAAATAATAATAAACACATAAAAAGCCCCCTAATCCCCCCATTGGCATTCCCTATTTATATTGCACTCGGGATTTCTGTACATCAACTTCCTCTCTTTAAACTTTACAACTCTGAGTAATTTCTCAGTCACTGCCCACCTCCCACAAACCCCTTAGTGCCCTAATACTCTGGATCAGCCCCCATTGACTTCACAAAAGCCCCTAAAACCCCTAAATCCAGTACCCCAATCCCTTTTTCATTCTGTCAATCCCTAAACACCTTGGTGGTCTGTTTTCTGAGTGTACCCTGTACATAATCACATAACGCATAAGGACAGCTGCCCCACCTGCTTAAACCCCACTCTTTTAAAGCCCCCTTATCATTCTAACTACCCCCTCAACTGAAACCCATTTGGCTCGTTTCCATCTCTTTTTATAGCGCCTGACACTTTTTTGTGAGCCCACCCTACACCTTGTCCATGTCTACTAGTTCTTCATGAGGTCTCCCTGTTTTCTAAGCCGTTACTTTTCTTGAAGGCTTTTCTCCCAATCCCCTTTTTCTTCTTATACCACCCTGAACTTTCGCCTAGTCCCCCCTCCACCAACATGTAAATCTGATTCACCCCCGCACTGGTCTGAAGTCCTCCAATCCACCCACTCCTTCCTTTATAATGCCTTGCCAAGCTTTTCCTCATGTAGACCTCATAAACCTTACGAGGACCACCATAACTCATGGTGTTAAAGCCCCGCCCACCTCCCCCAGAACTCATCTTTTGAAGCCCTGACCCTCAGTCCTACTTGTCTTTACATAACACCTTGACCCTCTGCCTAACCCCCCTAAACCTTACATGAGCACTCCCTCTACCCTGGTCTCTGCTCTGTCCATAGCCCCCCTTTATATTTTCTCTGGGTATTTCCAGGACCCCCATCAGCACTGACTCTACTAAAGCCCTCCATCACCTCCCCAGGTCTTATTCAGCTGCAGCCCCATCTGCCAGTCTTCTGTCTCTTTTATTGCTTCCTATTGCTTAGCCCCTCTATGAGATTTAACCCTTGAAGACCCCTCATATATGCAGACCCTCATCCAGGTGCTTACTCTGCTAATGTCCCGTCCACTTTTTCAGTACTCACTCGTTTCAAACCCATTCTGAAATCCTTCTGGTCTTTTATAGTGCCTTACACCACTCTGTAACCTCAGTTTCTAGCTGTTCCCCGCAGCCCCCCTTCATGTCTGTGTAGATCCCATAAACTTTATGAAAGCCCCCCATCTTCCTCTTGTCTTTTTATAGCACTCTGAATCTCGGCCTAACTCCCCCTGTGCCCCCAATTTTCCTGGCTGTCACTCCACTGAGGTCCAGTGAGCTGACCCTCCTCCTTTTGATTGCCCCTTTCCCAGCTTTTCTCTGTGCAGATCCAGGAAACTCCATGCGAGACCCCAGCACTCATACTATTAAAGCCAAACCCCAGCTGTCTTTTCCTCTGATAGCCCCCCACTAGCTTTTCTCTGTGCAGATCCCATAAATCTTATGAGACTCCAGCACTCAACCCTTTAATGTTCCACACCCCCCACCCCTTCTTCTGTTGGCAGGCCCCTTTACTTGCTTTTTGTTGTGTAGATCTCATCCCCAGAATGTATCCCATCAAAGCCCCCCCAACTCCCTTCTCTTTTGATAGTCCCTTCTCTAGCTTTTCTCTGTGTAGATCCCATAAACCTTAGGAGAGACCACAGCTCTCCCTCCTGTAAAGCCCCCTTACCCCTTCCTTTTGATAGTTCCTTTCCTAAGTTGTCTCTATGTAGATCTCATAAACCTTATCAGACCCCAGCACTCCTTTTTTATAGCCCCCCAACCCCCTTCCATATTGGTAAGGCACCTTTCAAGGTTTTATCTGTGAAGATGGCATAAACCTTATGAAAGACCCCATCCTTCATCCCATTAAAGCCCCCCAACTCCCCTCCAATCCCTTTTCTAGTATTTCTCTGTGTAGCTCCCATAAACCTTAGGAGAGACCATAGCACCCCCCACCTTTAAAGCCCCCACCAACCCCTTCCCTTTTTGATAGTTCCCTTCCTAGCTTTTCTCTGCGTAGATCCCATAAATATTTTGAGACCCCAGCACTCAACCTATTAAAGCCATCCAATCCCCTTTGCTTTACATAGACCCCTTTCTAGCCTTTCTCAGTGTAGACCCCATAAAAGTCATAAGATTAAAGCACTGACTCCTTTAAAGACTCCCACCAGTGCCCAGCATGCACTCCTTTGAATCCCCCTCAGTCCCCCTCTTGTTACAGTGCCCTGCATCCCCCTGTAATCCCTCCTTCTCCTTTTACCCTGTGTAAATTCTTCTAACCTCATGAGAGTCCCCACATCCCGCTTTTGAAGCCTAGGCCCCCCGATCAGTGCTACACGCTCGCGAGATGACAGGACAGCACAGACCCGCCTTTGTCTCTTGGAAAGACGCACACAGCTGCCGACACCAAAGCCGTAATTAGTTTACACGGGAATTGTTGTTTTTCACTTTTACGAGGCAGTGATCGTCTTGGGTTCCCACGATGCAGTGGGCAAAACAAAGTGGCCACGTGAGGTGAGCAGCCGCAGACATCTCCTTCAGGGACACTTGGAGAGCATCGTGTTACAGGAACAGAAGCACCTGCCTAGGGCTTCTTCCTGCTGATCTGCCAGGCAAGGTGCCCTGCACCACCTCATGATGGCAGAAGAATCAAGCATTCCAAGGTGTAGACGAGCTTCTCTAAGTCATCTCCATAACTGTGGCATCATACCATTGTGGAGTGACACTGACACTTCAAAATGAAGACAAGGACATGACAGCCACCATGTCTCATTGGAGTTCCTGGTGCTTCAGCAGGAGTGTGGTTGTCCAGCTGTCCTCAGGTGAATGGTGTCCAGTTCATGGTGGGCTGATACTAATGTCTCAGGGTATATGAGCTGCTATGTTCAAGTGGACAATGTCCATGTCAAGCAGGAGGTGGGTTCAACATTTCAAATGTGCCAATATATAATTTCAATACATAATTCGCCAGTCTCCTCACTCACCCACTCACTCAATCACTCATGTCCGTCCGAAGCTGAATGCACAGTTGCCTTCTACGCAGCTGCCCGAAAAACCTTACGAGACCGACATTGCGGCAGGCGGCGGAATTACGGCAGCGAAAATTCAAAGAGAAAGGCGACTTCGATTAAAGCTCTAGAGGCCTGAAAGGCGATTTCGACTACAGCTCGAGGCCTAATTACGCATTCATTCAATACACCTATATCAGGTTTGTGGTGCGGAATGCGCAGTCGCCTTCTGCGCACATCGCATTCTGCGCATGTCCGAAAAACCTTACGAAACCGACATCGCTGCAGGCGTCAGAATTACGGCCGCGAAAATTCAAAGAGAAAGGCGACTACGGCAGCGAAAATTCAAAGAGAAAGGCGACTTCGATTAAAGCTCTAGAGGCCTGAAAGGCGATTTCGACTACAGCTCGAGGCCTAATTACGCATTCATTCAATACACCTATATCAGGTTTGTGGTTCTTATACTCATTACTATTCCACTCATGCCCATTTCATCTTACGTTGTTGAAACGGGCTCTTTGTCTAGTATAATATAATATAATATAATATAATATAATATAATATAATATAATATAATATATCACACATCACATAAAGGCAGAGGTTGAAGGGCAAAGGTAACCAGCATAGACCCTGAGACATCTTCCAGCTATAGATAGGCCATGTCATAATTAATAGCAGTGGATGATAGATAATGAGAAGACCATCTTGAACCCATCAACATGGTTGACGTAGATTAGTCTGACCCTTCCATGTCAGGACTTTCCCCCAAAACAAGACCAACCATTAGTGACCATTACTGTATGACCAGTTCTTGAACCTGCTATGGATTGACACGACATGAATGTCTCTACAGAAGCCAATCCATGAATAGCCATGCCGGCCAATGAAAAGATGATGCAGACTGCCATGGAGAGTTCTGAGGAGCCAAGGATCAGATGACAGCCTGCACTTTATATAGTGCCTTTAATGGTGGTCCTGTTAAACTTAGAGAGGTGACGTGACTTTGCTTACAGGGATTGGACTGTCAGCCATGTGGGGAGATGTTAATGCCCAAGATGCCGGATCATACTGCCTACCTGTTGAATGGTTTTAGGTGTAAAGTTTCTGTTTCCATAAAAACCCTTCTGGAGGAGCCCCACTTTACAGGTCATGCTGGGCATGAACTGGATGGCCACTCCCTTCTCTTATAGAAGCTTCACAATGACTTACCACCCCCATACCCATACCCCGGGGATCTTCCTGCTTTTTCCCATCCATACAGGAATCTGACACAGATGACCCTGCTGACCATTCTTATGGTAGTCTCTAACTCCAAGAAAGCCCCACCTGATCCAGATGCCATTGACCCCTTCCAGAGACAAGGCACAACATGTAGAGTGCGGTGTGGCAGCCCTGGAGGGCGAGACCACAAGCCGTGAACAAACTTGTCAAACAGCTGAGCTGTCAGGGAGTGGCACTGCGTGCCTGGACAAGCGGCATCCTGAACCGAGAGACCAAACGGCTGCCCTCTTTTCAATTAGCGGGACAATGGCAACATAGGAAGCGGCCGCCAGAGCGCAGCTGTGCGTAGGATGCCAAATTTTTCACTGACATGTCAATATGAATGTGCCTAAGCGTCTTGGCATTCTGCCACCCTAGTGCCCTTCCCCTTAGCATGGGCCGGGGGTCTTTATGTACACCCAGTCTGCAAAACTGAGTGGATACTGCCAGTGTGGTCCTCGGGATTAAGGGTCATGCTGCCAACACAGCCTGGGGTCATGTAACAGACTGGTGGCATCAGGGTGTGTGTGTGTGTATACATACATATATATATATATATATATATATATATATATATATATATATATATATATATATATATATTTATATATAGTATATATACACCTATGTATAATTATACATACATATACATATGTATATGTATATATATGTATATACATATGTAATTTTATATATATATATATATATATATATATATATATATATATATATATATATACACTGTGTATATATATATATATGATTGAAATAGTTTACTGTCAAACATTGCACAGAGTACGCGACACGTGGTTCGCCCTAATTCTGGGCTCATCAGACGTACACACTCACTGCACCCCCCTCTCGGGGAATTAAACCTTGGACGTCAGCGGCGAAGCCTCTAACGTTGCGCCACGGCGTGTGGTTCATTCATTTGACAGCATGTAGATCGGGGTAATTACATTCATTGCATTCGATATATATATATATATATATAGATATATATATAGTGAGATAAGGCCAGCCATTCATCCCGGCCAACACCCCCCAGGCCGCCAGATGGAGCCATCCTTGCAGCATGGAGGTGCCCCGAATGCCAGCAGGGAATTATGGACAGTGAACTTTTAATGCACAGCCCTGCAGGAGTCGCTGCAGGGAGGCCCAGGGACTATTATGTGCCCTATAACCCGGAAGTGCATCTTAGTCACAGCAACAGAGGGAATGACATACTTCTGGGATGAAGAAGAAGTGTTCCTAGTCACATGGATTGTGGAAGATCCCAGACATCGAGCTGAGCTGGGTGGAAGGGTGGCAACGCTTCTGGGAGAGTGGAGGATTGTTTATTAATTATTGTTATTGGCTATTATATGAGTATTTTGGAGAGGAGGGTGCTTTGTGCACTAAATTATTGTAATAAATATCATATTTGGACTTTTACCTGCTGTCTGGCGTTTGATCCGAGGGTTCAAGGGAGCAAGAGCGCCCCCTATCTGTCACAATATATACATATGTACACACACACATAAAATCTTTTTCTATTGATACATATCTGTATGTGTATACATCTATCTATCTGCTGTATAGCTATCTAATGTATAACTTTCAAAAGTTTATCTCCATATATCTCACTCTGTCTATAAGTATATTTCTATATCTCTCTCTATTATGTACACACATAGATATATATATATATATATATATATATATATATATGTGTGTGTGTGTGTGTGTGTGTCTGTGTGTATAGTGCCTTTATCTATCTATCTATCTATCTATCTATCTATCTATCTATCTATCTATCTATCTATCTATCTATCTATCATATAGTGCCTTTCATTATCTTTCTATCATAAAGTGCCTTTCACATTTATCTCTCCATCTAGCCATCTATTATATAGTGCCTTTCATTATCTATATAATCGATTTATTTATTATAAAGTGCCTTTCACTATCTATCTATCTATCTATCTATCTATCTATCTATCTATCTATCTATCTATCTATCTATCTATCTATCTATCTATCTATCTATCTCTCTATCTATCGATCGTATAGTGTTTTTCACATCTATCCATCTCTGTATCTTTATCCACCTATACCAACGATCATCTGCTCACCCCCTATTCTAAGACATGGCCAAACATACAAGTGATTTGTCACACACACACACACACACACACACACACACACACACACACACACACACGCCTGCCCACACAAACCCTGACAGCCAAGTGCGTGTCTGCTCATGAGAACAGAAACACACCTGACATTCAAAAAGACACAGAGTGATGCTCACCAGCTCACACTGACACATGTGCCTTCAGTCACACAACATGGGAACAATCACACACCGATACTCACTCACAGACACACATTTGCAGGTGGCACCCCTACATGCCTCCACCTTTGTTCTCCAACCCGCACTCACAAGACAATGTGCACATTCTCACAGAGTGGCGCATGTGCACACACACACCCTCTCTCACAGGAGAGTGCCCATTTACACACTGACATGGTTAGACACCTTTCCACACGCTGTATTAAAATGCTTTCTTACACAAACACTTATCAAGCACAACTACACTGACGTCGCGTGTTTCCGCTGTTACGTGGGCACACATACAGTATGCGCTATCGTAACCTAACAATTCTCACTTGCACACGCCTGCCCTCTTTTCACACTTTCCTAAACACACTTGTTTCTCTCAGTCCATGTGAGTAAGAGGAGGCATACACAACCTTTTGTAGACTTGCACTTACAGTATGCGGCTTGATACACCCAAGCACACAAGCACGCACACAGGCAGAGGTGTGCACTCATCAAGCCGCCATGGCCCAGACTTGTTGGGCCAAACCCTTCTCACCTGCATACCTTGCAGGGCTGAACACGACGCTCCTGCCCACACTCGCGGAGTCAGGGGTGCTCTTACACGTCTGTGTGCAGCTCCGCACCGCACCGCACCCTTCCCCCATTCGCTGCCAGCTCTGCACTTTCAGGGTCAGCTTGTGAATTTCCAGGAAGAGGCGGCATGCAGAATGGGGTGGAGGTCTGCCCATCCCCTCACCCGTGTGGCACATTGACCTCCTGGCATTTAATGCCACCTCCTCCGATCAGACTGCTGCAGTCCAGCCAGCTCTGTCAGAGAGAGAAAATGTACCACCAGCGGGCAGCCTTGGAAATTGAGCCAGCAGGCCATCTTGGCACAGTCCACCTACGCGGTTCCAATCAGTCATTGATATACCCACATCTGCCCACACACACGTTGACTACATGAAAACCCAACCCCCCACCCCCACACCCCCCCATAGCCACTCCTATGAAGGACACAACAAGGCAGACGGACTACAAGGAACACCCGTCAAAGCTCAGAAGAATTCCACAATCTCAGGGCATTGGCACAAGCCAGCCATCTGACCACCACTGCTACAGTGCTCAGCATTAAAGCCCCCAACTATGAATCTGACACAAGGAGGTCTTAAACTACAAATCCAGACTCGGGCCCAACACATCTGACTTCACAGACCCCAAGATCATACAAGTCCTGAAAGAAAAAGAAGGTTGGTAGAGAAAAACAGAAAATGCAAACCAAGCTGGACGAGTGTGACCACACACAGAAGGGTGGTGCTGCTGAGCAGCCGAGAAGTGTAAGGAAGACAGGCAGGGAGGAGGGGACAATCTGGACCATCACCTGGACCATCAGAAAGGACAAAGGGGAAGAGTGGGCCTTCAGGAAGACAAGAAAGTGAAGGCAGGTGAGAAGAGTGAAACGGTGTAGGAGAAACAGAAACAGACGGACTCGCAAGACTCTGAGGGGAACTGGGAAGAGTGAGACAGAAGAAATACCAATAAAGAAGGAGAGTGAGACCAGTAAAAAAAAGTGAGAAGAGTGACACAATTCAAATACAAATAAGGAAGAAGAGTATGACACGGGCAAAACCAACCCAGTAAAGGAAACTAAGAAGAGTGAGACAATGTACACACAAAATACAATACAGAAATGGAATGGGGGGAGTCATAAACCTTTTAAGGGAACTAGGAAAGTGTGAGACAGTGTCAATATTAATAAGGCAGGAGAGTGAGACTTGAAGAAGAAGAAGAGCCAAAAGAAGAAAGTGAGAAGAGTGAGACAAATTAATGAGAAAACACTACAAGGGGAGGTAGAACAAATATCATAAGGGTAACTTTTATGATTAAGACAGTGTAAGTACAATTTATGATGCAGAGTGAGCCTCGGGGAAAACAATCCAATAAAGAAAACTGAGAAGAGTGAGACAATGTAAACACAAAACCCAATATGGAAATGGAAGATGAGCCAAAACAAAAAAGTGAAAAGAGTGAGACAAAGTAAACACAAATCCCAATATGGAAATGGAATGGGGGGAGTCATAAAACTTTGAAGGGAAGTAGGAAAGTGTGAGACGGTGTCAATACTAATAAAAGTAGGAGAGTGAGACTTGAGGAAGATGAGCCAAAACAAGAAAGTGAGAAGAGTGAGACAAATTAATGACAAAACACTACAGGGGAAATAGAACAAATATCATAAGGGTAACTTTGATGAGTAAGACAGTGAAAATACAATTCATGATGTAGAGTGAGCCTCGGGGAAAACAATCCAGTAAAGTAAACTGAGAAGAGTGAGACAATGTAAACACAATATGGAAATGGAATGGGGGGAGGACTCATACACCTGTGGCGGAAACTAGGAAGTGTGAGGCAGTGCAAATACTAATAAGGAACGAGAGTGAGTGCAGAAAACAAGCTAGTAAAGGAAACTGGGAAGAGTGAGACAATTCAAATTCTAGTAATGAAGGGGAAATTGAAGGAAGGAGCCTCATAAGCCTGTGAGAGGAACTAGGAATCTGAGCAGAGTGAGACCCTCTAAAGAGAGAAGACTGGGTAGAAATGAAAAGCTAAGGGGCCTAGGAAGAGTGAGACGCTGTAAACACAAACCAGTGAGGAGCCTTAGAAGAGTGAGATGCTGTAAACAATATGCAGTCAGGGCGGGGCACTGGCAGAGTGAGAGTGAATGAACACAAACCAATAAGGGAAATGAAAAATAGAGAGTGAGAGCAAACAAACAAACATGAGGCGGTAAACTAGGAAGAGTGAGACTCTGTGAATACGAATCATTAGGAGGAAATGGGATGAGTGGGAATTAGCAAAAATGAATGGAGATGGGCAGCTGGACAGACTGGGACACTTTCAACCCAAAACAGACTAAATGAGCCTCAGCCAGTCAGAAGAACTGGGAAGAGTGAGAGGTCCATGAATACAAACCAGTATAATGGCTGACCATCTGAGAATCAGTGAATGAGAACAGCAGCTTGGTGGTGTGATGGGGGTTTGGGATCACAGGATTGTCAGACCCCAGAACTGAAAAGACAAGAAGTCATCGGACTGTCATGGAGAATTCCGAGGGGCCAAGGACCAGATGGCAACCTGCACTTTATGTAGTGACTTTAATGGTGGTCCTGTTTAATGGTGGTCCTGTTAAACCCAGGCAGGTGAAGTGACTTTGCTCACAGGGATTGAACTGACAAGCCTTGTGGGGAGAAGTCCATGCCCAAGATGCCGGATCATAATGCCCACCTTTTAAATGATAGGGGTGGTAGGGGTGATGTTGCAGGGGATGAAAAGTAACAAAACCAGAACAGCAAGTTAAAATAAAAGATGGTGAAGCAGAAATCAGAAGCATATGAGGACGGCTGGCAGACGCTGCCCCCCATCTGCAGCTGACTTTCCAAGCTTCACATTCAGGGCAGGCCCTGGCGCCACTGCACAAACCGGCTCATCCTGTTGGAGCCAGGATGGGAGAGGTTTGCCCCGGGCACATTTGTCTGGGACTTCCCATAAAATTTGCTTATGCAGCATTTCCACCAATTGGAGTTAGTTATTCTAGGGTGCCAGTGGTCTCCAGCCTGGTATCACTGATACTGGGGAGTGTGGCACTGCTGGCAGGCAAGGTGAGCTGTCTATAATGTAGAGGGCGAGGTGTCAGAAAGAGAAGGGCATACATGTGGATGTGTGGGATGGATGAAGTTATTTATAATGTGCCAGCCAGTCAGGTGTGGTCTGCCAGGTTCAATTGGGCGTGGCCACGCAGAAAGAAGGGGCAGACAGGGCTGGGCTGGGCTTTCAGATGGGCACATATGAGTGAAAGGGGAAGTCATAGTGGTACATTATAAAGTTGGATAACACGGAAAGGGAACAATCAATGGAAATGGCCGGGCCAGTCAATGGCTCAAAGTAGATGGTAGACTGACAGATAATTAAGATGTGGCCAGGTATGCCTGGCATGGTCCATTTAGCACACCAGGCAGAACGTGAGCGATGCTGCCCAATGGATCCCCAGTTTTAATTTACAGCTTTTTCCCTTCCTGCATTTGGCTTCATTTTGGGCAGCTGCTGCACCGGCTGCGCTTGGCCCGTACCACACTCGATGCCATCTGCAGAGCCAGCAGATTGTTTACACTCGAGCAAGTAGCTAATCCTCCACATTCCCACAATTCTCTTCTCCCGCTGGCAGCATCAGTTTTGTCACTTGTGCTAGAATTTTAGATCATTATGGGTCAACCTTATTCTTGGAGCCACCGCCCTGCTGCCAGTCCAGCCTATGTGTGCCAATGGCTAATGATTTCAGTAGATCCCCATCTCACCAACTTGGCCATTGGCACGCTCTGTTGCCTGTGCCTGTGAAACAAATTATTCCTGTATTTTTTTTTTCTTGAAATTTCTTTTCCAGGTCCATGAGCATCCATATGCCAGTCAATGGCAGAGGCATATCTAAGCCCATCCTGGGTCCCCCCACTTAAGTGTTATGGGTACCTTTTGTCAGATATACCATTTATCATTGTGTACCCGCTGTCCTTCACTCTTCTTCTTCTTATGTGCTGGTGCCCTCATCAGCTTTAACCTGCAATGTCATACTAGGCACCCTCTTCTGGATCAATAGGTACCAGTGCTGTGGTCAGTTCACAACAACAAGCCAGCTTGCCAAACTAACTCAGTGGCATAGTGCTAGGTGCCCTCATCAGCTTGAACCTGTATTGCTCTGCTAGGTAATCTCTTTAGGATATATTGGTGACAGGACTGTGGTCAGTACATAACTGGTCACCTTGCCAGGCTAACTTAGTAGCCCAGTGCTGGGTGCCCTCATCAGTTTCAACCTATAATGCCATGATGGATGCCTTCTTTAGGATCAGTTTGTGCCAGCACTGTGGTCACTACTCGGCAAGAACCTTGCCAATGTATCTCAGTTGTACAGTGCTTGTTGCCCTTACTAGTTTTAACCTATAATGCCACACTAGGTGCCCTGTTTAGCATCCATTGGTGCCAGTGTTGTGATCCATACATGACATGCCACCTTTCCAAAGTAACTTGGGAGCAAAGTTCTTGTTGCCACATTAGTTTTCACTCATGGCATGCTAAGTGCCCTATTTTGGATCAGTTGGTGCCAACACTGTGGTCAGGACACAACATACCACCTTGCCAAATTAACTCAGTTGTACAGTGCTGGGTGCCCTCATCAGCTTTAACCTGTATTGGTGCCAGGACTGTGGTCAGTACATTACTGGTTACCTTGCCAGGCTAATTCAGTGGCACAGTGCATCAGCTTTAAAATGTATTGCTATGGCAGGTAAACTCTTTAGGATATATTGGTGCCAGGTCTGTGGTCAGTACATAGCTAGTCACCTTGCCAGGCTAACTTAGTAGCCCAGTGCTGGGTGCCCTCATCAGTTTTAACTTACTGCATAATGCCATGTTTGGTGCCTTCTTTAGGATCAGTTTGTGCCAGCACTGTGGTCACTACTCGGCAAGAACCTTGCCAATGTAACTCAGTGGTACAGTGCTTGTTGCCCTCACTAGTTTTAAGCCAACCACACTAGGTGCCCTCTTTAGGATTTGGTGCCAGAGTTGTGGTCCATACATGACATGTCACCTTTCCAAAGTAACTTGGAGGCACAGCGCTTGTTACCTCACTAGTTTTAACTTATAATACCACACTAGGTGCCAACACTGAGGTCAGGACACAACAAGCCACCTTGCCAAAGTAACTCAGTGCTGGGTGCCCCATCAGGGTGAGGACTGGCACTGACTTTGCCTCCACCTCCCATTTGTTGTTGTGCAGAACATGAAATGGCATTTTGCAGACGCGAGAAAGTGAGCAGGCATAATTCCAAAATCAATGTGAGAATTAGGCAGTCGGAGGTTTGTAAAGAGCCTGGGCAGGTGCGGCGTCTGCACGCTTTTACAACTTAAGCGCTGCGCTTACACAAAATGACAGGGTTTCTGCAAAATCAACAGCTCGTCAAAGCCACAAAAATCCGCACATGATGGGCCTAATCCCAGATGACTTCAGGGATCCGTTTCCACTAAACACAGAGTAGCGAAGACACGGGTTTGGGGAGGCAGAGAGGGAGGTTTTTAAGCTTGTAAGAACTTGCACTTGAATCTGCTGCTCCTGCAGTGTGACTTTCTCCCACTGCAACGCAAACAAGACATCAGAAAAATATGACAGAGGGACACAGGAGTCGGACGTGGAGATCGGGTGTGAGGCGCACGCTGCGGCGTGGACAAACTTGGCAGAGCTGTGCTGTGGCATATTGGTGGGGGGGCAGGCCATGGAGATCTGAAAAAGAGTCAGACTAAAGGTGATGAAGATGTCAACTTCAGAGTGAAGCAGATTCACGTGCAGAACTGTGAGAATTGATCACAGAAGCCAATGATCTAACCAAACTAATTAAGGAGCAGGCCTCAGATCAGGATCAGGATTAAGGTGGGAATGGTTCTGGGCAGAGAGATTCCATCAGACTGTAATAGAAAAGGCCGAATGACGACTTCAGAGGTGACCTAAGAACACTGAAATCTGACAGGATCTGCCCAGGTAGGACAGAAATGCAGATATCAGATGGTTTATAATAAAACATGTTAAATAATGTCCTCTACAATTATATAAGATGAACTGGCAGAATACTAAAATCTGACAGGATCAGCCTTGATGTGTTGCCTCATACTGGCCAAGATCAGACTAAAGACGATCGTAATGCAGGACGCAGACATCAAGTGGTTCATAATGCAACAGGTTTAATGATGTCTTCTACAATTATATAAGATAAACTGGCAGAATGCTACAATCTGACAGGATCCGCCTTAATGTGCATGCATCATACTGGGCAAGATCAGACTAAAGGCGATCGTAATGCAGGATTCGGATATCAAGTGATTCATAATGCAACAGGTTAAACGTAGGCTTCTACAATTATATAAGAAAACAACTTACAGAATATACAATCTGACAGGATCAACCTTGATGTGCTGCCTCATATCGGCCAAGATCAGACTGAATGCGATCGTAATGCAGGACGCAGACATCAAGTGGTTCATAATGCTACAGGTTTAATGATGTCTTCCACAATTATATAAGATAAACTGTCAGAATGCTACAATCTGACAGGATCCGCCTTAATGTGCATGCATCATACTGGGCAAGATCAGACTGAAGGCGATCGTAATGCAGGATGCAGACATCAGATGGTCAAATGATACAGAACATGTCAAATGATGTCTCCCACAGTGCCTTAGAAGAAACTGGCAGAAAACTGAAATCTGACAGGATCAGGACACGAGTGCAGGCCTCAAAATTTCCAATGTCATACTAAAAGCTGGGATCACACTAAAGTGGGTTAAGATGTTGGTTTCAGGATTTGGACAAAGTCAGACCTGTAGCAGGTAATAATTTTCTACTCTGAGACCTTCCTAGATGAGACCTATACAAAACTAAAACCTGAGCAGAATCAGTCTAAAGGTAAGTAGATACCGAAGTCAGGCGAAAGGTGATTCAAATTCCGGAAAATGAAATCAGATTAGGTCATATCGCAATAAGCTGGCTTCACACAGGCCTCAGAGACGTGATTAGCAGTAAACCTGCTGACACTGAAATCTGACAGGATCAGCCTTGAAGCGCAGACCTCAGACTGGGTAAGGTCAGACCAAAGGCAGTTGTACGTAATGCAGGATGCAGACATCAGGTAGTTTATAACAGAACAGGTTTGAAGCTGGACTGCATCGGACGGGTTCAGGCTTATGATGCACGTTTCAGATTTGGCAAAGTCAGACTAAAGATGATCGAAATGCAGACCAGAAAGATCACACGGGTCACAGGACAAGGGGTAACTGATTTCTTCAAAGACACCATACCATAGACATCCAGAGAGCTGGGACAACACTGTCAGGTGACGACCTTAAAACATCAGTCAGGGTCAAACCGAGAATGTCTAAAGGCAGGCGTCAAGAATCTGACCAGATGTCGGTGGTCTCCAGGCTTGTTGCAGGTAGTTGTTACGGACTCTGCGATCTTTCTAGATGGCATGTTCACAATGTTAAGATCTGACAGGATCAGTCTAAAAATGAATAAGTGGCAGGCTTTAGAGTGATCAGGGTCAGGCTTAAAGGGATTAAAATCCAGGGAAAAGGAATTGGATTAGGCCATACTACAATAAACCTGCCTCAGAGGTGTCATAGCATTAGACAGGCCGACACCGAAATGTGGCAGGATCAGCCTTGGGTAAGATCAGACTAAAGATGGTCAAAAGGCAGACTGCTAAGGTCAGGTAGATCTTAGTACAACAAGCTAAATGCTTTCCTGAGCAATTTCATACCATAAACTTTCAGAGCATGGGAACAACGTTGGGAAGTAACCACATTAGACTAACAATGCTTCAGATGCAGGCCTTTGACATCAGTCAGGGTCAGACTGAATACATCTAAAGGCAGACCTCACGGATCTGACAGGATCAGACTAAAGTTGGGGAAGATGTTGGCTTTCAAGGTTTAGACGGGGTCAGAGCTGCAGCAGGTAATCAAGTCCAACTCTGAGTCCTTCTCAGTTCCCATTGTGAGATCTTTCTAGAAGTGACATAACAAAGAGGTGACAAAATCAGTCTAAAGATGAGTAAAATAACGAGATCAGGCTAAAGGTGATGCTGGAAAAAGAAATCAGATCGGGTCATACCACGATAAGCTGGCTGTACATACGCCTCAGGGATATCATGGAATTAGACGTGTTGACACAGATAGATAGATAGACAGATAGACAGATAGATAGATAGACAGATAGATAGATAGATAGACAGATAGATAGATAGATAGATAGATAGATAGATAGATAGATAGATAGATAGATAGATAGATAGATAGATAGATAGATAGATAGATAGATAGATAGATAGATACTTTATTATCTGTCAGAATCGGCCTGGAAGGTTAGACTAAAGGTAATTGAAATGCAGCTCTGAAACTTGAGACTGATCGCACTGCAACAGGTTAACTGCCAGCCCCTGAGGTATCATAGCCTGCGTATTCAGAGTATGGACATCTCAAAAGATGTGGGAGGGCCTGGATCAGTGAAGTAAGTGGCAGTATTAGACTAAGAAAGGCTAGGGTGCAGGCCTTACACATCAGTCAGTATCAGCCTACAAAAGGCTGAAACGCAGGCCTCCGGGATCTGACAAGTTCAGGCAAACGATGGCTAAGATGCAAAGGCTCAGAATTTGGTGACGGTCAGACATGTGGTGAATTACAGTGTGGGACTCTGAGATCTTACTGGGTGACAACCGAACAAAACAAAGAACTGATATAGTCAGACTAAATGTGTTTAAAATGAAAGAAGAAGACTGGATTGGATCATGCGGTGAACTGCAATCTGACAGGATCAAGTTTAAGGTACAAGCCACAAAATGGATAAGGTCAGACTAAATCACGAAGGGCGTATGAAAACAACTGAAATGCAGGTCCCCGAGACATTTTGCACTGGTTTCCAGAGCATGGAAATCTTAGAGGGTTTAATGTACGAGAACATTGAGTTCTGATTGGATGAAAATGGCACAATGCCGTGATGAGGCATAATAAGATGGTGAAGGCAAAGACCTTAGGTAAAAGAAAGTCAAGCTGGCATGAAACACCGATGTGAAAGAAGCAGACTAAAGATAACATATGCATGCAAGGGTACAGGTACAGTCAGGTACAGACTGAAGACTGTCAAAGTGCAGGCCTCAGTGATCTGACAGGATCAGTCTAAAGATAGTTTAGGTGTGGGCTTTCAAGATCAGACCTGACAGATCTGAACCAGACGGTGGTAAAGGTCTGTAAAACATCACCGATTGCAACTCAGAATGGACAGGGTCAGACTAAAAGGACTGCTTTGATGGGTCAAACCTCAAAATACAAAGGCAAACTCCTCAAATGCTGTAGAATTAGACTTGCAGAGAACAAAGATTGGATACCAATAGATTTAAGATGAAGGCCTCAGAAGGTTAGGGGTAAGATGTAGGACTTAGAGATCGAACAGAGTGACACTTGAAACACTGAAATCTGATAGGCTGGGAACAAGGCTGAGATCTAGCAGAATCAGACTCAGGGAGGTCAAGGTGCAAGCCTCAGATTGGACCACGTCAAATTAAAGCTGATAAAAATACAGGCAGTAAAGATCAGAAATGATCAGACTACAGTAGATTACAGTATAGGACGCTAGAGGAGCCGACCTCGTAAACATCAACATCTGAAAAAATTGGACTACAGGAGTTAAAGGTGCAGACATCTAGGGTCTCACTGATTAGATTTCCCCACAAAATACCTCAGACAGGATCAGGCTACTAGTGTTTAATGTGTGAACCTTTGAGATTTCATAGGATCATATTTTCTAAACACCAAGATCTGACAGGATCAGGCTACATGAGTTGAAGGTGCAGAGCTCTATGTTGTCACAGATTAGATTTCTAAAAAACACATCTGACAGGATCAGACTACAAACATTTAAGGTGAAATTCTTTAGGATTTCATGGGAACAGATTTTGCAGATTCCAAGAGCCAACAGGATCAGACTACAGAAGTTAAGAGTGTAGACGTCGAAGATCATTTATGGTCAGGCTTTTCAAAGATCAGACTCTAAAAAGAACAGAGTACAAGAGTCTAAGGTGCGGGCCTCTAAATTCTCAAAGTAAAAAACAAATCAGAATATGAAGGTTTAAGGTGCAGCCTTTAAGATTTCATTGGATCAGATTATCCAAAAACCAAGCGCTGACAGGATCAGACAAAAAGTGGTTTAAGGTGCAGGGCTCTATGTTCTCACCGATCAGATTCCCCAAAGATCAGATCTGACAGGATCAGACTACCAAGAGTTATGGTCCACAAGCCTTTGAAGATTTCATGGGATCAGGTTTTCCAAATACCAAAATCCAACAGGATCAGACTACCGAAGTTAAGATTGCAGGACCCAACGATCATGTATGGCAAGTGATCCAAACAGCAAACTTTAAAAGGATCAAACTGCATTTGATTTAAGGTACACGACTCTAATTTCTCCAAGATGTTTCAGAAAACAAGACCAGATTTTAAGGTATATATTTTTCACATCTCATGAGACCAGAAAGAATTCACAGGATCAATCAAAAGGGGTGTAAGGTGCAGGGCTCTATGATCTCACAGATCAGATATCCACCTAAAAAATAGATCTGACAGGATCAGCCTATAAACATTTAAGGAGCAGTGCCTTTAATATTTTACACAATGGGATTTTCCAAAAACCAACATCTAACAGGATCAGACTACAGGAATTTAAAGTGCAGGCCTTATAGGTTCTTACAGATTACATTTCAACAAAAAAAAGGAAGATCTGACAGAATCGGAGTACAATGTATAAACTGCCAGCTTTTAAGATTTCATACGATCACTATCATCACTATCATCTCACAGGGTCTGACTACAAGAGCTAAAACAGACAGGCCCTCTAAGATCTCGTATGGTCAGGCTTCCCAAACAACAACATCTGAAATGATCAAACTACCGGAGTTTAAGGGGCAGGACTCTCAAGTTCTTAAAAATGACAAGATGTCTCAGAAAATCCAGAGTGGACAGGATCAGATCACCGGAGTTTAAGATGCTCACTTCTGACATCACATAGGATCGGAACACAAAGATCTGACAGGGTCAGACTACAGAGATTTAAGATTCTGGGTTCTAAGGACTAGCAAGAACAGAATTTCCAAAAATTAACCAAGATCTTTAGGAATCGAAACCACAGGAGTCTGAAGTGCAGGTCTCTAAGATCTCAAAGATCAGGAATTGACATCATCTAATAACAGAAGTTTAAGATGCAGGCCTCCGAGATCTCAAAGAAGCCGATTCCCTTTGATGAGGCGACAGACACAGGAGAATAAAGCAGTTAAAGAGTTCATTTACACTTAGAGGTGACTGGTTGAATGGGTAGAGGTCCTGCAGGGGTCTTCCGGTCACTACTCCAGCTTCCTACCCAAATTCAGCACCAACCCCCCCATAGCTGCCTGCACTAATAGAATGGAATGAAAGGGCAGAGGACAATGAGCAGAGGCCACCCAGGGGTACAGAGAAACCTCAGGGTCTCATCAGCATTAGAAACCACTGAACTGACCAGCACAATGTGCTGAAGGGGACATCTGGGCTGTGGGGTCCTAAAACAATTTACAAGACAAGGCTCCATAAAAGCAGGGCTGGTGGTAGCATACAGGGCGCATTCTTTTGCTTCATTTGTATTTTTTTGTTTTACTTCAGCTGGTAATGAGGTTTTGGGTGGTGGGCAGAGATTCTCCAGAGAAAGGAAGGACCCGTGGCGCCCATTGCTCAAACCGCATTTTTATTTATTTGTCGCCAGCAGACAGCTTATCACTGGGCTTTAAAACTGTCACAGACTGCAGTACAGCGGATAAAAACGCCCCAGAAAATGACAATTGGGAGAGCTCACGTCATAAATCCAGAGCACTCAGGCAGAAGACGTCGGCGCCACGATCTGGAGGAGGGGGCAACTGGCACTGTGAATGGCAGTAAACCGAATCGAGACACGAGGTCAGCCTGAATTGGGGAGAGCACTTAACCCTGATTAGAATCAAAAAGTGAAAGGATACTGGTAAATGTGGAGGGGATGGGGGTCCAGAAATAGAGCTGGCACAACAGGGGCACTGAGGGCACCAGAGAGCTGACAAGACATCCAGTCTGGTAAAGTGGAATGGGCTTTGGCAGCACTGACAGCCTGGAGACTCGTGAAGTGAGCTCAATGACCAGCTGGCAGGACAGTTTTGGGGCTTGTGGGTGACAATGACAACATGACTCCCCAGAAATGGAGTTCTGTACACAGGTGGCAGAACAAGCTGGGGTGGGGTGGCACACTGGGATGCTTATAAATTGAGTTCAGTTAAAGTAGGCGGAACATTCCGGAGAAGGTCCAGACAGCCTGAAAACCAAGAAACTGAATCTAAAGCACAGCATGGAGGACATGGTGGGGGGTGACTGGGAGGATGGGAGCATAAGCACTAAAACAAATCACAGGACAAAGAAAGGGGGTGGGCCTGGAATCAGAATACCCATAAAATGAGCCCAACAGCCAGATGGTGGCACATACAATGTCACAGAGTGACTATGACATGCAGACCCCGTTAAAGCGACTTTAGTGTACAGCCACAGAAAGGCGGGATACCCGTACCCTGTGCCCTAAGAGCAGATTGGCAAAGAAGTGGTGGTGGTGGTCAGCCCTAAATTAAATGACAAGACAAAGAAGGGGTTGAACTTGAAATCTGAACACCCATTAAGCAAACTCAGTGGTCTGAAGGTGGCAGATATCACAGGGGAGGGCGACCTATAAGTGCCAATGCCCATAAGTGCCGATGCCGATGTACAACTTCCAGCATGGGATACCTAGAAACAGATGACTGTGTACGGCTGGTATGACGTATGGAAGTGGGGCGGTTAAGTGGGGACTTGGATCTCCGTACACCAAGCTCAGTCCATTAAGGACATACTAAGGAGCCATAAATGAGTTTTCCATCTGGATGACAAGTGGAGACGTGGACTCTGGATACCCAGAAACTGTGGCACAAGTCCTAATGCCCATAAAGTGAATTCAGCACAGAGCTGGCAGAACAGTTTGGGAAAGTCACTAAATGACTGGATACCCAGCTGAGACCAATGACACCCACATATTGAGTGCAATGCAGTTTGAGATCCAAAGTCTGTGCTCAGCTGATACCCATAAAGTGAGACCAATTGTTAGGTGGCACAAATGAGTGCTGATGCCCGTTAAATATCTTCCAGGACATATTGGGAATGGCCCTAAAAGAATGGATACCAATAAACTGAGCACCGGCAGCACATAAGTGGGGCAGGTTCAGCACTGATGCCCATAAAATGATCTCAGGACATCTGACATGACATTATAGAGGTTGTGGGGTGGTGACAATCAGGGCTCAGATAACCACAAAACAAAGAACTGTCCACTGCTGGGGTGACATATGGGAGTGAAGTGGTTGCAGGGAACTTGGATCACCAATTCCTGAGCTCTGTCTACTGCTGGGAGAACATTAGGGGTGTTGGGCACAGCACTGGGAGACCCAACTGGATGTGGGTCTGTCAACACTAAGACCAGTGATACCCACACATTGAGCTCCGAACATCTGACAGGACATTTCTAGAGGCTGAGGAGTGACAATTAGGGCCCAGATATCCAGAAACAGAGGACTGACCACTGCTGGTGGAACATCATGGAGCGGGTTGGTAAAACAAGGACTTGGATCGCGATGAAGTGAGCTCCGTCCACTGCTGGAAGGACATAACAAGGGGGTGTTGGGCATAACACTGAGAGCCTACGTCCTGTAAAATTGAGTTTAGTGCCTAGTTGGCAGGACAAGTGGGGGAGTAAAATCTGGACACCCAGAAACGGTAGCAACAAGTCCTGTGAGTGGAGATGCCCATAAAGGACATTATCAAGGAAGGCCCGGAGAGCCTGGACACCTGTTAACAGAGCCCAGCTGGTAAAACATGCTATATGCTTGTGGGGGTCAGCACTAAGACAAGGGGCACCCATACCCTGATAGTCTATTTCAGTTGGTCGAGAGCATGGATACCCACCTCCAAACCAAAAGGTTTGAATTGGAATGTAGATATCCATAAAGTGAGCCCAGGGAGCAGATGGTAGGCTATACCAGAGGGGACACCCATAAAGTGAGTTGAGGGTATAACTGTCTGACAGATGGCCTGGCATAGCAGAGGGGACTCCCATAAAGTAAGCTGAGGATGCAACTGTCTGGCAGATGGTGGGGCATATCAGAGGGGACTCCCATAACGTGAGGTATAACTGCCTGGACAGCTTGAGGATGACCCCCAAACCCTGGATACCAAGAAGCAGAGTCCAAAGCACAGCTAACAGGACCTAATGTGGTGGTGGTCGGAGGGGGTGTTCGGTAC
This sequence comes from Erpetoichthys calabaricus, assembly GCF_900747795.2. Lineage (NCBI taxonomy): Eukaryota > Metazoa > Chordata > Cladistia > Polypteriformes > Polypteridae > Erpetoichthys > Erpetoichthys calabaricus. The sequence continues at coordinate 178,682,558 of NC_041402.2, read as the reverse complement.
ACAGGTGGGGTACCAAAGCCTGGATACTGGTGCATCAAGCCCAGTGAGTGGCTGGATGGGCATAAGGAGAGTGGCACTAAGATTGTGGACGCTCAATGGAGGTGCTGACAGTCTGAATTCCAGTAAATTGGGCTGGTGGGAAATATGAGGGTGGACTTAGCTGGAAGCCTGGCTTTCCGTAACCCAATTCCAGTACACAGCTGGTAGGACACTGAGGGTGGGTGGGGGTGGCACACACCATTTAGTGCTATCCAGGCTTCCAGAGGCTTGGATGTCAATGAACGGTCCAGTGGTGAGCTTTTTTGGGGACAGGGCACAGTTTAAGTGGGGGCCCGAATAGCCGTGAGGTAAATTCAGTGCAGAGTGTGTCAGGGTTGTGGGCAGAAGGCACAGTGGAGCCGAAACTCCCGACGAGCCAAGGACAGCCTGCACTTTATAGTTCATGGGATGAGGAACTTCCCATTCCTAGCAAGAGCAAACAAACAGGAGTTTCGAGTGACAAGTCGAGCCACGGCTTAACCCCTTTGTGACACAGAAGAGAACAAAGGCGCCAACCAAGAGCGGTCTACCTCACTTTGATCCCCTCCGAACACTACTTACTGAGTCACAAGGCCTGCTGGGAGTGACACACTAGGGGTCAGTAGGAGGCCTGGCATGTGTGTGTGTGTGTGTGTGTGTGTGTGTGTGCACACAGAGGGGGGGCCTTCGCAGATTTCAAAGTACACGGCTTGACCACCCCTCCCCCAGCCTCTCACTTGGCACATCTGCCAGGGCCGCTAATCTGCCGAATGCAGGGGATTACGCCGATGTGGATCTGCTCTTTCCTCTCCAGCGACCATTTGACACGTCGTGTAATCTCCCTGCCGAGGATGGCCTTACATTCCCGGACACACAGCAAGCTTATTTTGCTTAAGCCAGAGCGTCGCTGGGAGCTCGTGGGTGCCAGTCTGAGACTGGGTTGCTGGGGGATGGGGGGGGTTAGGCCATGGAGACATCGCAGATTGGCCAAACTGCGTTTCTACTCCATTGGGAATTCACAGAGAGTTTCTGTACTTGTGATCCTCTGAGGAGAAATCAGCACAGTGGAGGAAGAACATGGCGCTCACATGTGTGCCCGCACTCCGGAAAGGTGCTATATGCTATTACAGCAAGATAAAGCAAATGCCTGGAGCTGCTTGGTTTTGTTGATTTATATATTTATGTATGTATATATAGCGCCTTTCTCTTCTAGATGGTCAGCGCGGAGTAAAACCAGGCCTGCACGTCACCATGGCGACAGGGCAGAAGCGAGCAGATGGCCTTTGGGCCGCTGAGCAGCAATTAGAGAGGATCGTAGCATGGCAGCAGAAAGTGGGTCAGCGCTGCACAGGCGGAGAGCGTGGCAAGTCAACGTGAGCTGCACCCCGCGCATGGCGCTGGACCGAATGGTCCACCCCCCCCCCCCCCCAACCCCCACCCCACCCACCAACCTCCCACATTCCCACGAATCCATCTGTAGACCCAAATACAGGGCATGGAGCCGATCCAGAGACAGAGAGCTTCGTCTCTCCTTCAAAGTGGAGATGGCAAGGCTATGGTGGACCACCAAATGAAATGGAGGAGCCAAGCCACGAGTAATCAATCCCATTAGGTCGGTCGGTTGGGATGAGAAGAGATGTAAGAGAGAGTGAGAGTGCAGGAGTGTGCCGGTGAGACTGAAGGAACACACGTACAGCACCAAAGCGAGGAGTGAGAGGATTAAAATCCACGGGCTGGCATCAAGCCGCTTGCTCGGGATGACCATTGGCTGACCTAATTGCTCGTTTCAAGTGTTTTGCTGGCCTACTTTGTGTTTCTTCTCATACATGTTGTGTTTATGCAGGACTAGTTAGGATGGAATGAAGTGGTCTGCGAGTGTGAGTGTGTCGAGGGAGAGCAGCAAGTCAGACCCCCCTCCCCTCATTCGTAACAGTGGACACCATCAGTTGGTGATCTTCTTCCCTACAGTCTCTATCTACTAAATGAAACACACAGAGTGACCACATCATGTCCCTAGGAAGACTTCCTACATGTCCAGTGAGCAAAGCCACTCCACTACAGCAGGTCACCAGGTCCACCTCTTCTAGTAACCAGAATGAAGGTTAAAAAGATTATTCCTTGGTTTTGGGCACCATAGCAGGTCTGTTGGTCAATGGACCGGAGTACTGTACATCTACGGGACCCGCTTTGTAGTTTCTGGTGACCACTTCCCCTTCCATCCTTAGTTTTTAATGATCACATTAGGTCACTAGGTGTCTTCCGAATTGCCTGGTGACCACATCAGGTCAAAAGGTTCCAGGCATCACAGTTCAATTGATAAAACCCAATATACCCAGTGATCACAAATGGTCACTATTGTCAACCCCAAAGCCTGGCACCCACAGCTCTTCACTTGGCTTTCGCTCCACTGCTCCCAGAAAATGCATCACAACACTTGGCCTGACCCCATTATAGTCCAGTGATGATGGCAGCCAAGTATGTCTCACCTCCTGTTGTTAACTAACCATAGTTAGTTACTCTTCCTCCTCCTCCTCCTCCTTGTGTCACAGATCACATTACATCAATAAGTCCCACAATGAAGTATCGCGTGACCACAGCAGGCTTAGCGCCACCCCTGGTTCTGTCCAGTCACTGCAACAGGGTCACTCAGTTTCCTCCCTGTTGTGCCTGCTGGCCTCTTGAGTTTGCTAGATCTGCTGACCATCTGGTCCCGTGACCACCACAGCCACACAGTGGGCAATTATCACAACAGATCACTCAGTCTCTTCCCCCAGTCATGTCCAGTGATCACTTCAGATCACTCGCGGTGACCACATCAAGGGATTACACCACACTTTCAGTTCAATAGGTGAATCAACTTCCTCCCAGTGAAAACATCAGATCACTTACCCTGACCACCACAGCCACAACTTCAGTTAAGCAGTGACCACAACAAACCCCTCCGCCTCCTCCCCATTGTGCCCAGTGGTCTGATAGTGATCACAGCATTGGATGACACCTCGATTTCTGCAGACCCGTGCCCCCTAACAGGTCAATCATCACCCTCCTTGTTGTGTCCAATGACCAAATCAGATTACTCGGCATGACCACCTTGTTCTTAGTGACTATAGTAATGGATTGCACCACACCTTCAGCTCAGCAGTGACCATAGCAGGCCAATCAGCCTCATCCCTATGGTGCCCGCTGAAAACTTCAGATCACTTAGCCTGACCACCTTGTCCATATGACCCCAGCCTCCAGAGCCACACCTTCAGATGAGCAATGACCACAACAAACTCCTCAGCCCCCTCCCCATTATGCCCAGTGGTCACGTCAGATCATTTCACCTGACCACTCAGTGATCACAGCATTTGACTGCACCTCGATTTCTGCAGATCAGTGCCCCTAGCAGGCTACCTGTTGTGTCTCATGACCCCATTAGATCACTTGACCTGACCACCCATTCAACTCAGCAGTGACCAAAGCAGGCCAATCAGCCTCATCCTTGTGGTGCCAAGTGAAAACTTCAGATCACTTGGCCTGACCACCTAGTCCATATTCCTCCACCCCCCCAGAGTCCCACCTTCCTTGGAGCAGTGACCCAAGCAGGTCAATCAGCCTCGTACTACCTCTGCTCTGGCACCACCTCAGGTTACAACAGCTATCCCTCTTACTAGCTGGTTTAACGTTAGCCCCTTAAGTTCAGATGGGTCCACACTCTCCACATCTTCAGTTCTAAGGGTCACTTTGACATGGGCGACCAGGCTGGGAGTGACTAAAGTGGGTCAAGAGGCCACCTGTCCTTTAGGCCCAATCTCTGACCTCCAAAGGCCTGCCCTGTCTTCGGCACATCACGAGCCGCCTGGCACGCTGCATTGCTCTGCCATGTCACTTTAATCCCACTCTCAGGATGCCAGCGGCCCGCACACAGAAAAGCTTTTGACTCCTTTTATCTCGGAGATAAGAGGCCCACAAAATGAGAGCCGGTGGGAGCGGAGGCGAAGCACAGTGGAGCGTGAACAGCTCAGTGTCACGTCACATCAGCCCGGCGGGCCTCTTCTGAGTCAGGGGGCCAAACGATTCATGGGTAGTAGAGGGTAGGGGGGGTTGGTGACCATCACAGACTATGGGAGAGCTGTATGTGCAGGGAAGGAAGCGGGTGAGTTTCCAAATGGCCATTACAAGAGGAGAGCAGGGAGCCATTTGGCTTGAAAGGAAGGAGCAATTAGCCGAGATGTCCTGCTTGATGACCATCTTGACCAATATGACTTCCACCAAGCCCATCTGAACCAAGGGGTCTTTGTCTGTTCCTCAAATATGAGGCACAATAAGACACATAATCTCTTCTTAAATTTAAACATCTACGCGTGGAAGTGTGTGTGTGTGTCCGTCCGTCCGAAGTGCAAGGCTGCAGCATGAAGCTCAAAGAAAGCGACTCTGTCGGCGAAATGAAACCGCAGAGGAAAGAGAAACTCGCTTAGCCGCTGATGCACAACCAATGCGATTGATTGATTGATTGATTGATTGATTGATTGATTGTTTGAAGAACCAGAATCCATGGTTTCTACAGCACAGATAGTACTTTATAAAGTGAAATTAAAAAAGTGTTCACCCCCTTGGACTTCTTCTCAACACTGAGTCTCGGTGGATTGAATTTGGCTTTTGTGACCCAGACCAACAGAAGAAGACTCTTTAATGTCAAAGTAAAAACACCTCACTGCAGAGCGGTCCAAATTAATTCCAAATGTAATGTAACATCCATCTATCCATCCATTTTCCAACCCGCTGAATCCGAACACAGGGTCATGGGGGTCTGCTGGAGCCAATCTCAGCCAACACAGGGCACAAGGCAGGAACCAATCCCGGGCAGGGTGCCAACCCACTGCAGGTAATGTAATGTACAGTTTAATAAAAACCTGCTTGATCCTGAGCAGGGTGACGAGGGGATGGAGGCCTATCCCAGCAAGCATGGGGCAGGCAGAAAGAAGGAAAAAAAAAAAAGGACAGGACGCCAGTCCATCATAAGGTGAGCACACTCACACACACACACGCACGAGGGGCCAATTTAGCATCACCAGTCCACTTACCCAGCATGTTTTTGGACTGTGAAAGATGAATGCAGATAAATTCTGCAGGTAAACCTGTTGATGTCTGCAGAGAGCCTGTGCTTTGGGAGATCTATAAAGGAGTGACAAGCTACAGTGACCAAGACTGGCGAGACTGTGCAGACAACAGCAGTGCCCAGATGCTTCACTCGCCGCAGCTTTATGGGAGAGTGGCAAAGATAAAAATTGACAAATTAATTAATTAAATCGACTCTATATACAGGGGGTCATCGGGTTACAACGTCTCAACATACAAAGTTTCGAGTTTACAACACTCACACCCATAAAAACTTTAAAAAATTGAGACATGAGTGTTTCAGCTCATGCCGTTAGCGTCGTACTTAGACTATGTGGGTGAACTAGTTTGGTTGCGCGTAGCAGAAGAATACGCATTAATGCGCCGTATGAGTGAGGGAGTTGGCGAACTAGTCTGGTTGAGCACGGAGGAAGTGTTCCGTTTGTGTTGCTTTGTTTGGCGACATTTTGGCCCTTATCATGGCTCCTAAATGAAAGTCAGAGTCTTCAGATGCTAGTGCTTCGAAGAAGAGGAAAGCCATCACAATGGAAGTGAAACTAGACATTGTAAAGAGAACAGAAGGAATAAAGGTAAGGAATTTTTTTTTTTTGCACTCACTTTTTGTCATTTTGTTCTGTTACTACAGTACAGTATATTTATGTCCTTGTCCTTTTTCTGTGGCTTAGTTGTGTTTTTATGTTCTAGATTAGGATTTTGCAAATGCGTTAGGATAGGTAAGTGACTTAGGCTATGGTGTGTTTCGACTTACACCAAAATTTGGGTTACATCACTGTTGTAGGAACGGAACTGTGTCGTAACCCGAGGACCCCCTGTATATATAAAATCCTAAGCCTAACAGTGTAACGGTGACATTTTTTTGTCACGTTTTTCGTCACGCTTTAAACCGGGCTGATTTTAACACCTACATATATACTGTATGTTTGGTATCATTCTTTTCAGAATTTATCGAACTTTAAAGTGATGTTGTTAGATGTTCAGATTCTTATTCTGTTTTTAAATTATAAACTAAAAAATATCAAGAACTGCACGTTTCGCGAGTGCCAAGAGATTTAACCATGCCGCAGGCCGGAAATGAAAGACAAAGAGTAGGACAGCTGCTGTACAGGCTTTAAATGTTTGAAGTGTTGTGCGAGATGGAGATCACACGGCACGGAGCAGCAGCTAATTGAGCAAAGAGGAGGTAAAAAAAAAAAAAAAAAAAAGAGGGGGTTTTGGAGGAGCGACCGCGTCTCCTTGGGGTGCGTTTTCAGCCCCCCTCTTCATAACACCAGCAGCAGAGACGCAGAGTGACTGGCGAGTGAAGCGAGCAGGGGGGGGAACCCCCTAGTAAATGAATGAATAAATAATGTGACTTCCTAGTACTTCCTAGGGCGGAGTGGTAGCTCTGAGGCTAGAGATCTGCCCTGGCAATCGGAAGGTTCCCGGTTCGACTCCCGTAAACGCCAAAAGTGACTCTACATCGCTGGGCCCCCTTAACCTGCAATTGCTCTGTCCTGGGTATGACATTAATCTGCATCCAGCCCTGTGTGTAGGCCCTTCAACCTGCGGGGAAAATTGGCACTCTGGCCACCATAAAGAACCTCACCCTGGTCCCATTCCATCTGAACTAGTGTGGTGCTGAGGTGGTCACCCGTTGCATGGCTGCACTCGAGTCCTAATCTGTGACCTTGAGTTGGTTCATCATGTGGTGGGTATGGCAATGCACTGTTTCAGCGTCTGCTCCTAACCTCTCACTCTCTATCCTCTAGCAGATGGCACATGGGAGACTACGAAGTCAGCTACAAGAAGGTTCTGTGGTCAAATGAGATGAAAATTGAGCTTTTCGGCCATCAGACTAAATGCCATGTTTGAACACTGCACACTATCAATAATTCCACCATCCGCACCGTGAAGCACGGTGGTGGCAGCCTAAGGCTGTGGAGAAGCTTCTCTGTAACGGAACCTGTGAGGATAAAATGAATGGAGCAAAATATGAAGAAATCTTGGAGAAAAACCTAACGCAGCCCGTTTCCTTGGGAGAAGATCTGCGGTCCTGTGAGACAACAGACGCCTGCATGAAACCAAATCTACATGGGAACGGCTCGAAACCGAGCGTTCTGGAATGGCCAAGTCAGAGTCCAACTGACAAAGACCGCTCACTCACGATCGACGTGACGCCTGACAGAGGCGAGAAGCTTTAATAAGAAGACGGCGAGCAATGGCAGAGCTGGTAGACGGAGAGCCCTGAGCGCGCAGACACAACGCCGTCATGGCTGTCTTTTCCTAAATGCCGACTTGAAGGCCGAGCCGGCTCTGGCCTAGGTAAAGTTGTAAATGGCGTCCTAATGAATCACCGCATCTGGACCTGTACACTGAAACCCGGAAGCAGGATTGGGGACGGCAAAGTGTGGAGGGTTTGGATCTAAAACAGTGAATTGGCACTTTGAGAAAGCTGATGGAGGCGGTTGATTACTAATAGCAATGTCTGCTTACAAGACTGTTGAGGGATGGAACTGGACGGTATTCTAGCCATTATCCAACACGCTATATCCTAACTACAGGGTCACGGGGGTCTGCTGGAGCCAATCCCAGCCAAAACAGTGCGCAAGGCAGGAACAAATCCCGGGCAGGGCGCCAGCCCACCACAGGGCACACACACACACCAAGCTCAATTTAGGATCGCCAATGCACCTAACTGCATGTCTTTGGACTGTGGGAGGAAACCCACACAGACACGGGGAGAACATGCAAACTCCACGCAGGGAAGCGAACCCAGGTCTCCTTACTGCGAGGCGGCAGCACTACCCACTATGCCACCGTGCCAGCCACTGGACGGCATTATCAGGCTTTACTTATTTAATGCATTTCAACATTGTTTAAAGAAAATTTTTCCTCCTAAACATAATAACATGTGATCCTTAATTACAAAACTGTATTTAAACTTCCAGCCACATAAATGCCTTACAGTGATGGTGACAGTTTAATTATAATCTTACCGAGGCAGCTTAACAAATACATGTCAGTTAAATTAATAAAATAAATTCACAAACTTAAGATAATCACAAAATTCAAAGACTCTGAAGCATAATAATTATTTTTAAATAGAATTTTTGTATCCATGATTCCTACTTACTGTATGCAAATAATGCAATAGAACTCTGCAAACAATGCGCCGCGGCCTCAGAGAGTTTCTTTTCTGGTGAGAGACGGACTACAGAGAACTGCTTCAGTCTGCCAAGAGGGAATCTCATAGATGGCGAAGAACAACAGAGAACGATATTTGCCAAGTTTTAACTCGAGTCTTAATGTAAGCCCATTTGGGAGAGGATTATAGTTTGAAATAATTTGGAAATGCACTCAAGAGCGATTGTTTAATTTTATTTTGCCATGTCTTATGGCCAGTGCTGGTCAAAGTCCATTTGGGGTTCCCAGCAGATGGTGCCACTCGGTCTCCATAGTGGCTACTCTGTACTATTAGATGACCCTGTCCACTTTGGCAGCGACCCTTCAGCATCATGAATGGCACCCTTCTGTGTACATTACGTGGAATTTAGGGAGTGCCCACCCCTTTGCTTTCATAAATGGAGCCCCCTCAGGTGACTGAGAGCAGAGAGTATTATTAGACATCAGCAATCTGAGGGGGCTATCCCCTCTTTAGTTACATAAATGACGCCCCTCTGTGTACATTACTCTGAACTTACAGAGCCCAGGCCTCTTCGTTTTCATAAGTGGTGCCCATCTGGTGACTGGGTGCAGACAGTATTAGCAGACTTCAACGCCCCAAAGGATGGTGTCCCTCTTGGTGTCCATAGTTCGATTCGCACCCCTTCAGCAGCATAAACAGTACTTGGTTTTGGGAGTGTGTGACCCCTGACCCTTTGATTTTATAAATGGCACTACCACCACAGGTTACAGGGCACAGGCAGGATTATCAGACCTCAATGCCCCTTCGATTTTCAGAGTGAGCGCCCCTTCAGTTACATAAACAGCACCCCTCTGTGTACACTAACCGGAACTCAGGGAGCGCACGCAACTTTTTTCTCCATAAGCGGCACTCAATGGGTAATGGTGTGCTGACAGTACTACTGGGGGGGTCCCTACCTTGGTGTCTGTAGCTCTCATCTTACCCATTATTATCAAATTTTAACACCTCTTTGCAATACGGAGAGCATACCCCTTCAGGTATATAAACGTCACCCCCCACTGTGTATATTCCCTAAACTTTCCTCCTTATACTGCCCTGGGTAAGGTGCATTGGCGCCTTCCAATGTTGCCCGTATCCAAATCCTCCACTGTCTGTGTCTTCTGTTCTACAGTATGAGGATGATGATGATGATTGCTGCTGTTGTTCATGTTATTGTTGGATTGTGTAGGTTGCCATACATTAAGACCAACCATAAAATAAAATTAAAAAACAGTCGTATTAAGTCCTAGTGTTCCTATATCACCATAACTTGGAAAAGTACAGACCACTTCAATGATGCCACCCTATAGGCGATCACCTAATTCACCCGAATAGTAGAGCCGACTGTGCTTGAAGGGGGTGAATACTTCGGTGATCCATTACTTTGGGTTTTAGATTTGTATATCTGCGGTGGGTTGGCACCCTGCCTGGGATTGGTTCCTGCCTTGTGCCCTGTGTTGGCTGGGATTGGCTCCAGCAGACCCCCGTGACCCTGTGTTCGGATTCAGCGGGTTGGAAAATGGATGGATGGATGGACGGATTTGTATATTTGCAGAGGTCTGTTGTCACTTTGACCTTAAAAGTTTGTTTTTTTTTTCTGTCGAGCAGCGTCAAAAAAATCAAATTCAGTGTTGAAATATGTGAAAACTTTTTACAGGCATCATTTTAACATTACGGGAGGAAGGCAGCGAGCACTCAAAGCGTTGCCGTTCCTCGGGACTCGGCGCAGCCCAACTGTGAAGATCAGCGGAGCGGACAGCGCGTGCCACAAACACGTACTCGGCCCGCTTGCATTTCGGGACACTGACGCAGTCCCGTTACTCGAGCGAAATTGTACCTGACAGGCTGGCTGAAACCTCGCTGACGCGGCTGCCAGCTTCCCCGCTTCTCATCCATCACAGGCTACCGACTTTCGACTGGCTCGATTACTGGCGGGGGGGGGGGGGGGGGGGGGGGGGGGGGATTTGCAGGAGCGGGCCCCGCTACATTCATACTGGGCGGCAGTTAGGCTAATGAGGCACGCTTTGAACCTTTTTTTTTATTCAGTCCCCTCAGTAATTATTCCTTAATAAATGAACACTTTGTGCTTTCACTGAGCGGCTTTAGAATAACATCTGTAAATGAAATTAAGGATATTGCCAACAAGCTATTCTTCATTTCCTGCTCTACGACAGTGGGCTGGGGAGCCAGGAGAATCAGACGACGACCAGAGAGAAAAGTAAAAAATATATATACAGACGGGCGTCTGTATATATATATATATATATATATATATATATATATATATATATATATATATATATATATATATATATATATTATATATTAAATATATATAATATATATAAAATAAATAAAATGACGCCGCAGACGCCCGTATGTTCTTATTTGTAGCTTTTATTCGAAACCCCCTGAAGGGACGTGCGGCTGCCACTCCTCCTGATCTCATCTTGGGACACACACACACAGCCGCGCTCTTCCCGGTTCCTCAAACGCTCCAACGGCTGTGTATAAGTGGGGGGTGGGAAAGGGGAGGGTCGACAGAGAATTGAGGATCTTACCTGTCTGACCGGTTTCCAAAAAAAAAAACAAACAAAGGGAAAAGCGTTAAAAAGGCGTCACCCTTCTCCACCATCTGAGCCAATTTCCTGCTACTACTGTCCTTTACTACCAGCAGACAAGGACACACAGAGGGAAAGCAAAGCAGGTTAGTCCACACAAGGTCATCTCGGCCCAGGGAAAGGAGCGCCAACTCCCCTCAAAAGTGGAGCTCAGCACCAGGGCTGTGGAGTCGGAGACAATTTTGGGTATTGATTCCGACTCCTAATAAATTGAAATTGTAATGAAAAAACAATACAGCAAGTTCAAATGTCCCATTTCACAAACAGCAGTCATAATTAAGTACTTCTCTGATGTAAGAATAAAGCCCAGTGCATAGTTGTGTTACTACTAGTGTGAAGTTCAGATGAGCTATTATACAACCTGACATTCACATATTGTAATCTGGATTGTGGTACATTACAAAAAGTGTCAGTCAGTCAGTCATTGTCCAACCCGCTATATCCTAACACAGGGTCACGAGGGTCTGCTGGAGTCAATTCCAGCCAACAAAGGGCACAAGTCAGGGAATCAATCCCGGGCAGGGTACCAGCCCACCACAGGGCACACACACACACACACCCACACACCAAGCACACACTCGCTAATTTAGATTTAGAATTGCCAATGCACCTAACCTGCATGTCTTTGGACTGTGGGAGGAAACCCACGCACACACGGGGAGAACATGCAAACTCCACGCAGGGAGGACCTGGGAAGCGAACCCGGGTCTCCTAACTCCGAGGCATCAGTGCTACCACTGTGTCTATTATATAGTGCCTTTCACATCTATCTATCTATTATATAGTGTCTTTTATATCTATGAATGTATTATATTGTGCCTTTCATAACTGTGACTCTATTGTATAGTGTCTTTAATATTCATATATTTATATCTCTCTCTCTACTTAATGTGTTATGTAGTGCCTTTCATATCTATCAATATATTATATTGTGCTTTTCAGATCTCTTCTGACTATTGAGTTATATAGTTTTTTTCATACCTGCCAATCTAACACATAGCATCTTTAATATCTATTATCTATCTACAGTTTGTGTTAAGTAGTGCCTTTCATATCAATTAATGTTTTATGTTCTATCTATCTATCTATCTATCTATCTATCTATCTATCTATCTATCTATCTATCTATCTATCTATCTATCTATCTATCTATCTATCTATCTATCTATTATATAGTGCCTTTCATATCTATAAACTATTATAGGTCTATATTAAATACAGAGGAGTCAGAGTCGGAGTCAGAAGTACTGGAAACTAAGGAGTCAAAGGATTTATCTACCGACTCCACAGCCCTGCTCAACAGTTCAATATGACATGAAAAACCAGGACCAAGAGACCCACAGCAGGCAGAAAGAGCAAGTAGTCAACTTGCATTGCCAAAGCAGGAAACTCCTGATGGGTCGGACTGGTAACTTGGAGGCGCATTCACACAGCCATTAGTCAAACTTGAGAAATGATTTCCAAAGATACGTCTCTCCCATGCACTCCGAAGATCTACAAACGCATAAAGCAGGCAGAAATCACACTTAGGCCTTAACATTTAACATCTGAAATGGGCAGAGAAAGGATACCACCGCTGCCACCACCTCACTTCTATAGCCCCATCTTAAAGGGTCAAGTGTAAGGAGAAAACAGAAATTCTTTCTTGCATTTCTAATGCACTTTATAAATAATACATTTTTAAAAATGGATCACTGGGCTTATGACCTTAATGCATATACTGCAAGAAATGTTTATGAGGGATGGACCATCAATCGGGGTGCCTAAAAAACATTTTATAGGGTCACTATTATCAAGTGTACAGAGTACAGCAGAATTCCTACTTCCATTAAAAATGAAATAAAAAATGATGATGATGACCAAGTGCAGAATGAGCAGCAGCCATATCATCACCAGACATACAATGCTGGCTTCTCCTGAATACATAAACCTGCACAACAAAGTTGCCAGCTGCACTGGCCGACCAGTGGTACACATGCCGGAGCCTTCAGTCAACACTGGAGATGCTGGTACCCTGTGGGACATGGCAGTACCAATCGACTCACCCTGATATAGTGGTCCATCACTATAACGTGAAGCAATGCCTGCTGATCGACATAGCAGTCCCAGATGAAGACATCATCTAAGCAAAGCAAACATAAAGATCTGGAGAGCCAGATCAGTAGGATGAGGGGCACCAAGAATAGAGTTGTGCCTGGGGTGGTCCTAAGCTCTTGGTGCTATCAAAGAAAGGATTCGACAAGAATCTGACGGAGTTACCAGGACACCACATAGCCCAAGAAGTGAAGAAGAGTGCATTGATGGGAACTGTTCACTTCCTCTGGAAAGTACTGAGTTAAACCTTTATATATATATATATATATATATATATATATATATATATATATATATATATATATATATATGAGAGAGAGAGAGAGATGTAAACATACTATGTGTGTAGTAATGGGGTGTTGTACCGTGTTATCCATTATGGATGCAATGAGAAGTCAAGTACAATGACACCTTTTGCTGCCTAACTAAAAAGATTGCAACATGGCAGCTTTCAAGGCAACTCAGGCTCCTTCCTTCAGGCAAGAAGCAATCACTCTCATTACCTGTGCATGCTATGTATGAAAAGTATTACTGGGCTTCAGTTTCTAATACTCAATAAAAGAAATGTTTACAAGATGGAACCATCAATTTAGACACCAAAGAATATTTATAAAAAAATAAATTATAGGGAAAAACCACCAAACACACCTCTTCAATTAGATCTCATACTGCAATACAAGATTAATAATACAGAAAAGTATTACTGGGACTCAGTCCTTAACACTGAACCCAAGAACCATCAATCTAGACACCAAAAGAACATTTTGTAGGAGGACATCATAGGTCACTACTGCCATAATCACACAGAATAGAGAAAGTCTTAGTTAGATTTACAATACAATGTATAAATAATATAGAAAAAAAAAATATATTAATGGGCTTCAGTCCTTAACAGTCAATGCAAGAAATATTTAGAAGGAGGAACCATCAATCTAGACACCGAAAAAACATTTTACAATGTCATAATAAGGACATTATTGTTTTATTTACATAATACGCAGGGCCGTCTTAACACATGGGCACGCTGGGCGGTTGCATGGAGGCCCCTTGCTCATCTATGTAAGTTGTGACTTGCTGAGTGGTTGTGTAGGTAGGGGGGTGCAGTGCACTGCTTTGCCCCGGGGGCCTATAATGCTGTTATGATGGCCCTAATAATAGAATATGGTGACATCCTCACTTGCATTTGCAAGTAATATATGTATAAATATATACAAACACACACACACACACACACACACACACACACACACACACATATAAGAAGTACTACTGGGCTTCAGTCCTTAATAGTCAATGCAAGAAATGTTTAAAAGGAGGAACCTCTGATTCAGAACAGCTGAAGAAAAAAATAAAATAAAAAAGGAGAAACCACAAACCACTTTAATTTTTTTTTTTTTTTAAATCTGCCTTATTGTGTAACTTAAATAATAATTTAATACAGAAAAAATATTCCTGGAACTTAATCCTTAACATATTTAACAGGGGAAATGTTTAGAAGGAGGAACCATCAACCTAGACAACAAAAAAAAATTCACAATGTCATAATAAGGATATTATTATTACATTTACATAATACACAGGAACGTCTTAACGCATGGGCACGCTGGGCAGTTGCAGTAAATTGTGACTTGTTGAGTGGTTGTGTTAGGAAGAATGCCTAGAGGGGACTGGGTGGTCTCGTGGCCTGGAGCCCCTGCAGATTTTAATTTTTTTTATCTCCAGCCGTCTGGAGTTTTTTTTTGTTTTTTTTCTGTCCTCCCTGGCCATCGGACCTTACTTTTGTTCTATGTTAATTAGTGTTCCCTTATTTTAATTCTTATTTATTTCATCTTTTTTCTCTTTGTTCTTCATGTAAAGCACTTTGAGCTAATGTACATCATTTGTATGAAAATGTGCTATAGAAATAAATGTTATTGTTGTTGTAGGTAGGGGCTTCAGTGCACTGCTTTACACCAGGGGCCTATAATGCTGTTAAGATGGCCCTGATAATATGGTGACATTCTCCCTTGCATTTACAAGTTATAATATATAATATAAATGTATTATATATATATATATATATATATATATATATATATATATATATATATATATATATATATATATATATATATATATTATATATAATATATAATAGTATTATCTGTGGTGGGTTGGCACCCTGCCTGGGATTGGTTCCTGCCTTGTGCCCTGTGTTGGCTGGGATTGGCTCTGGCAGACCCCCGTGACCCTGTATTCGGATTCAGCGGGTTGGAAAATGGATGGATAATATTATATATATATATATATATATATATATATATATATATATATATATACATAGGTGGCGCAGTTGGTAGTTTTGCTGCCTCGCAGTTGGGAGATCTGGAGACCTGGGTTCTCTTCCCGGGTCCTCCCTGCATGGAGTCTGCATGTTCTCCCCGTGTGTGCGTGGGTTTCCTCCCACAGTCCAAAGACATGCAGGTTAGGTGCATTGGCCATCCTAAATTGGCCCTAGTGTGTGCTTGGTGTGTGGGTGTGTTTGTGTTGTGTCCTGCAGTGGGTTGGCACCCTGCCCGGGATTGGTTCCTGACTTGTGCCCTGTGTTGGCTGGGATTGGTTCCAGCAGACCCCCGTGACCCTGTGTTCGGATTCAGCGGGTTGGAAAATGGATGGATGGATTATATATATTTATATATATTAAATATAAAGTATTACTGGGCTTCAGTCCCTTAAAAAAATTCAAGAAATATTTAAAAGGGAAAACCACCAACACACCTCTTCTGTTAGATCTTAAACTGCCAGTCAGGCTCAGTCTTTAACATTCAAGATGAATGCAATGAGAAGTGAATCCAAATGACATCTTCTATTGGCTAACTCAGGGGTGGGCAATGTCAGTCCTGGAAGGCCGCATTGGCTGCAGGTTTTATTCCAGCTCAGTTTCTTAATGAGATGTCAATTATTGCTGATGACGCACATATTGCTTAAGTGACATTTTGATGCTTCATTTTAGTGGTCTCGCTTGTTCAGGTTCCCCACCCTTAATTGCTTATTTCACTCTTAAACAGCTGCATTCCGTGTTTTAATGGCTCCTTATTACCAATAAGATGTAAATGACAAAGCGGCCAGCAGTTCTCCATCTAACTTGTTTCGATTTACATCTCTGTGTGTTCATCACGCACTGTTGGATTTAATAAAATACTTAATAGAAAATGCGACAGACTGAAAATGATCAGTTTTAGGCTTCAAATCATTTGGATATCATCTTTGGAAAGGAAAAAAAATCTATAAGAACCTAACATTACAGACTAACAAGCCATAAAATTAACTAAGTTGTGAGACTGGCAAGGATTGGTTTCTAACTAACGAATCGGGTTGGAATAAAAACCTGTTTCCACTGCAGCCATCCAGGACGGACATTGCCCACCCCTGGGCTAACTGAACAGATTACATTGTGTAAGCTTTTCAAGGGCAGCTCAGGCCCCTTCTTCGGGCAGGTTGTAGTACAGAAACTGGAGATCCCTCTGCTTATGTGAACACACTAGGAAAGAAACGGGTCATCGTCAATGTCACAATTTAACAGACCACTCCAGCCTAAGATTCATTTAGCAGCAGAGCAGAACAACGTCTAGTCAAGATCTTTTGATAAGACAGCCCATCCAATAAAGTCTTTTGAAGTTTTTGATGAGTTTCTCTTACAATGCGGATCTGTAATCAAATCGACTGCGTCAGACAGAGAGATGTTTTATGATCTCGTGTCAGGTCATAAAACGCTTGTCTCTATTTAAACCGTGTGGTTTAAATGAGCCGTCCTGCTTCACTTCTCATTGCATCATAATGGCTAACATGGTACATCACCCTACTACCTCTAATATACACCACAAGAAATGTTTACCTGGAGGAGCCATCAGGCCCGACAACTAGAAAAAATATGGCCACCCGCAGCAGGTTTGACATCCTTCGGTGGATATTCTTAACTGAGGTGGTTAGCTTCTTTACCCAGCAGGCCCTAGCGTGAAGATTTTGGCTTTGATTGCAGCTCTGTTTCTGACCTCTGATTTTGTTTTTGTCCTTTGCTTTTGTTTGTTCGGCTCTGACCGCCTCAATGGTGTGCAGCTAACAAGTATAAAATAGCAGAGCATAAGGTCAAAGGATCAAGAGAAGAGAAACTAAACCAGGAAACGTCACACAAAAGACACGCCAAAGCTCAAAACGTGAAGTAAGAGTCAAAGCTACAACGCTGAAAACATAAAAGCGAAGAGAAGAGTCTGTGAAGAAGGAGTTTTGTTTGATTTCAATGTGTGCAGTCTCAGACAGAGACGAGATGTCCGAGCTCTCCTTCTAACCCATCGCTCTACTGACGTTATGAGCCACGGCATCTGAGACCCTTGACAAGTAGGAGTCACCTCCTAATGGTGCATTCATGTGCTTTCGAATTATTCGGATGCTCCGACTTGTGATGTTTCTCCTTCCCATGTGAAATTTTCTTTCAGATTTTTCAGAGAAACGTGAGAATGCTGCTGATTTGTTGCTCGATCGTTCAAAAAATGACTGAATTTAAAGATAAAATGTATATTTTCATGAAAATAAAAGACAAACCAAATGTACTCAATATGTAGCACTTCACTCCATACACATTTCGACTAGTGATGGGAAGTTCGGATCATTTAACCGACTCGGACCATTGAGTCTCGTTCAGCAAAATGAACGAATCTTTTTTCGAGTCATTTCGTTCATTTTAGCAAAATATAATTAAAATGTTACCTGTTACCTCCCTAACACATCTACTGCTTACACAAATGTTGATCACACTACCAACAAGACAAAACTATAATGCTATAAGAAACAGAAAATATTAATTCATTGTTTACCTGGGTCTTTAGTCTATGATTCGCTACTACTGAGCCGGTAAGTGGTCACGTGACAAAAGAACGAACGACTCGAGGAATGAACTAATCAATTCTCTTTCCGGCTCAGACTGCATAGGTTAAGCTTATGGGGCTGTCACGTGATGAACGAACGACTCAAACCCTAAGACTCGAGAGATGAATTAATCAATTCTCTTTCCGGCTCAGACTGAGTTGATTAAGCTTATGGGGCTGTCACATGATGAACGAACGACTCGAAAAACCCGAAGACTCGAAAAAACTATAGAAAGTTGCGCAAATGCGCATGCGCGACTGAACGAATCACTCCCACGAGACGACTCGTTCTTCCCGAGTCACATTAAAGATTCATTCAAAATGAACGAATCGTTCAAGAACGACCCATCACTAATTTCGACTAGAAAAATGACATTTCTGGCTAACCAGGTTATATTTTTTATTATATGTAATCGACTAAGGTGAAAGGTCAGAGTTACGTTAGGACTCGGAGAACTCAGGTGGCTTTGTTTCCTCCGACTTACCCGACTGGTAGCTCAGAGTTCATAGGGAGGGCTCACCAGAAATTTCTGACTTGGAAACTCAGATTTGCCGTCTTATCGATGGCACGTGAACGCAGCATAATTACATTAATCAAACAATGGCGGCGCCCATAAATAAAACAAAATGCTGTGCAAAATGGTACAAAATGATTTTAAAGGCAAGCATTAAGGGCAAATTTGAATTCATTATACTCAAAGTCATACCTAGTGACAAAAATCCAAGTGAAACTTGACAAGAAACAAGCAAAAAATGATAAATGACACTTGATCCTAACACCCGGCTCGTCTCTGTCGGCGTCTTTCAGACGGCGTCTGGCTCACAATAATTTTCAGGTGACACAGTTGTGTCCATAAAATGAAGGACATCCTTGCGGATTCTGTTCCTGTAGAATTGCATATTTGCGATTATAAAAGAGAAACCCCTTTTGAGTTACTTGTGGCGTATTTGCGCCCACACAGAGCAGAAAGTAAATTTCGAGAGACTTATCATGCATGAGAGACACGTGAGGTTGAGCAACAGCAAGTATGTAATGCCCTTAGACATAGGGGTTGGCACACACCCTACACCAAATACATCCGTCCATCCATCCATCCATTTTCCAACTCGCTGAATCCGAATACAGGGTCACGGGGGTCTGCTGGAGCCAATCTCAGCCAACACAGGGCATGAGGCAGGAGGCGGTAGGGCACCAACCCGCCACAGAACACACACACACACACACACCAAGCACACACACTAACCTAACCTGCATGTCTTTGGATTGTGGGAGGAAACCCATGCAGAAATGGGAAGAACATGCAAACTCCACGGAGGGAGGACGCGGGAAGCGAACCCGGGTGTCCTTACTGTGAGGCAGCAGCACTACCCACTGCGCCACCGTGCCGCCCACCAAATACAATACATTACAATTTATTGTTGTATAGCCCAAAATCACACAAAGAGTGCCGCAATGGGCTTTAACAGGCCCTGACTCTTGACAGCCCCCCAAGCCTCGACTCCCTAAGAAGACAAAGAAAAAACTACCATACAAAATGGAAGAAACCTTGGGAAAGGCAGTTTAAAGAGAGACCAGGTAGGTTTGGTGTGCAGTGGGTGTCAAATAAAAGGGGTCAATACAACACAATGCACAGAACAGAACACAATAGATCAACAGGTGTCTACCGGGCGCCGAAAGGAAGCCGTTGAACCCAAATTTATAATGGGGACCAAAGTTTGCAATTAAACGAGGAATTCCCAGTAAGTGCGGGTCATGTGCTTGTCCTGATCAAATCCCCACACGCCATTACTACCCACTGGACGGTTTAGTGAGGTCCGCAGATCAGCCCTGCCACAGTTGCTCAAGGCCTCTGGTAAAGTGCAGAGAAGATGGTCGAATTTGATTATAGGAGAAGTAAAAATTGTAACCAGATTTCCATAGGTCAGTGGTTCTCAAACTGTGGGGCTGGCCCCCCTAGGGGGGCGCGAAGTAACAAAATGGGGGGCGCAAAGATGTGAAAAAAAGAAAACAAGAATCGAAAATATGAAAAATACATCTATTGAAACCAAAACAAATTAACTTAAACTACATTCTGATACTAGAAAAATAAATATAGAGTTAGATAAATGTCGATAAAAGTTAAGTAGGTATAATAAAATATCCATTGATGATGTATCATTAATTAAAAAAGAACAAATTGGTATTAGTGGGCTCCTTTCAAAAAAACGTTAGGGGGGCGCGATTAAAACTGTTATGAAAACTCGGGTAGCAAATACTTAAAGGTTGAGAAGCGCTGCCATAGGTGAACCTAAGGATCATTACCGACCCTCGAGGGGCCAGAGAGTAGGAGCTGACCCCTCTAATGCTGGGTTGACCTCCAGCCAGAACCAAACCCCATTTTTTCCCGGTAGGATCAATGCTTCAGTATATGCGGTTTTACTGGATCGTAATCCCTGTGGATGACGAGAATTGACTGTATATGCCCCAACACTACACATATTATAATAATAATACTACTACTAATAATAATAATAATCTGGGGCGGCACGGTAGTGCAGTGGTATCGCTGCTGCCTCGCAGTTAGGAGACCCGGGTTCGCCTCCCGGGTCCTCCCTGCGTGGAGTTTGCATGTTCTCCCTGTGTCTATTAATATTATTAATAGAGGACTATTTCATTTATGTTAGGTAGAATGCCCAGAGGGGACTGGGTGGTCTCGTGGCCTGGAACCCCTACAGATTTTTATTTTTTTCTCCAGCTTTTTGGAGGTTTTTTTGTTTTTTCTGTCCACCCTGGCCATCGGACCTTACTCCTTTTCTATGTTAACTAATGTCTTATTTTAAATTTCTTATTTTGTATTTTATTTTTCTTTTCTTCATTATGTAAAGCACTTTGAGCTACTTTTTGTATGAAAATGTGCTATATAAATAAATGTTGCTGTTGTTGTGTCCGTGTGGGTTTCCTCCAGGTGCTCCGGTTTCCTCCCACAGTCCAAAGACATGCAGGTGAGGTGCATTGGAGATCCTAAATTGTCCTAAGTGTGTGCTTGGTGTGTGTGTGTGTGTGCCCTGCAGTGGGCTGGTGCCCAGCCCAAGGTTTGTTTCCTGCCTTGTGCCCTGTGTTGGCTGGGATTGGCTCCAGCAGAACCCCGTGACCCTGTAGTTAGGATATAGCAGGCTGGATAATGGATGGATGGCTAGACTGATAATAATGATAATAATAATAATGACAATAATAATAATAATGCATTTTATTTATAGGGCACTTTATATTAGCAGTAAATCTCAAAGTGCAACATAAAAAGTTTAAACAAAGGCAAAGCAAGATAAAAACAGAGATAAAACAGCAATAATTATAGCATTCTTGTTAATAAGCTTTCCTAAATAGAAAAGTCTTTATGGAAATAAACATATTCCCAGGCCCGGTCTTAGTTATTATGGGGCCCTAGGCGAAAGGGGGGTCCAGGAGCCCCCCTGGAAGCTCTGTGAAATGCGTGAAAATTAGACCAAGGAGTCGATCCAGGGCCCTAGGCGGTCGCCTATTTCGCCTATGCCTAAGGCTGGGCTTGATTGGGACAAATAATGCTGTAGTATATTTAAGTATACAGTATATGACAATTGCTCACTCGGACAATTTGTTTTGGGGGCCCCCAAGAAGGCGGGGGCCCTAAGCTATAGCTTGTGTAGCTTATACGTAAATCCTGCACTGCATATTCCCTTGTGTTGATTCGTATTCTGCTTCCACTAGGTGACCCAGGAATCCTCCATGGTATCAAAGCATAAACAGGCAGAATCGGGGATAAAGACAAAGCTTTACAGCATCCTCTTTCCTGTAAATTCTATCAAATTATTGTCATAACTCTGGGGTCTTTCCATTCAGCAGTCAGAAATATCATTTGTGTGCCTCACCTCGCCTCGCCTCGGCCCAAATGGGTCGGTGCTACCACACCACCATTCAGTCCCCTTTACTACCATCCTGAATTGACAATTTCCCAAAGTAACAATCGTGAACTGCGTCTCCTCTTGATATGCATCGAGAAATCTCAGAGACTCTCAACAGACTTCAGACCATTCATTACAAAGAAATAACGAGAACGTGAAGCCTTCAAAGGCCCCTGAATATCTATTACTGAAGGTGATGCATTCACACTTGAATGTCACTTTCATCCAGCGGATGAAATCGGCTGACAAGCTGACTCACTCTCTATCTCCAGCCGCTCACACCTTTGTCTGCCCCTCCTCCTCGTCAGCGCATTCAACTGAAGGAATGTTACCTTGGGAGAAAATCAAATTTGTTTCTCGTACAACAGATTACTAGGCCACAGAGCCGGAGTCAGACATCTTCCTGACAGACAAAGCTAGAAATGGGAACCATGATGGGGAATGAGATTTTTCGAATGACAATGGTAACTGAAGGAACCGAGTGATTGATTCTCATTCTTCTGAATGTTCAACAGCAGAAATATTAATAAATATTCTGATTCATTTACCGAGGCTTCTAAGTCACTTCCAATTTGTCAGTCTAAGAAACAATTGCAAGGAAAGACGTTAATTGAAACATAAAGGCCTGAGGGAAGAAAATGGAATCAAGCAGTCCAGTTAGTCTGTGAAACAAGCAATAGAGAGAGAGAGACCATGGCCAGAATCTGGGGGTGAGTAGACACAATCAAGATAAGGAACAACCACCTGCACATTCCCAGAGTTCACGCGGACAATTCTGTTGAAGGCTACATCCACAATATGGTACAATCCCTCTTAACCGGCCACCTCAGGACTGGACCCACGGCCGGTTGCCATTTGGGCCGGTTAATCCGACGCATACCTACAGGCCCGGTCTTAGGTATTATGGGGCCCTAGGCGAAAGGGGGGTCCAGGGGCACCCTGAGGGGGGCAGAGCCCCCCTGGAAGCTCTGTGAAATGCGTGAAAATTAGACCAAGGAATCGATCCAGGGCCCCCTGGACGCCGGGGCCCTAGGCGGTCGCCTACTTCGCCTATGCCTAAGGCCGGGCCTGATTGGGACAAATAATGCTGTAGTATATTTAAGTATATATGACAATTGCTCACTCGGACAATTTGTTTTGGGGGCACTAAGCTATAGCTTGTGTAGCTTATACGTAAATCCTGCACTGCATACCTATTTTCATGTAGAAAAATATTTCTAAGGTATGTACTGTACCTCTTCAACGTTCCCGAAGAAACCATATCCACAAGGCCTCATCCACGATTCCGCACACGGGTTTTTTTTCTCGTACAACGACTGGACAGTATGGTGTAGCGGGTCCACAGCTCAAGTCAAAAAGGCCATCCATCCACCCATCCATGTTTCAACCCGCTGAATCCAAAAACAGGGTCACGGGGGTCTGCTGGAGACAATCCCAGCCAACACAGGGCACAAGGCAGGAACCAATCCCAGGCAGGGTGACAACCCACCGCAGCAAAAAGGCCACTTTTTAAATAAATAATCGCCGCACTCGCGTCCCCGTGATAAATAGAAACCGCGAGGCAGCTAGGGGAAGAACAGGAAAGAACGTGAGGTTAATGGAGAAGGAAGCAGGTAGAGGAAAGCCGGTGCAGGAGCGTGAGCGAGCGAGGCGAGAGCAGATTCGATGGAGCAAAGGCAGGCAGCTGGGAGGTGAACCCCTGCAGAGGAGTGTTTGGCTGTAACTCGCTGGGGCGGAAGAAAGCGGTCGCTCCAGCTGAGCGATCACAGAGCTGGAGTGACCGGTATTGAAGACAACTGGCCGTCAAAAGGCAGCGGCAGTCGTGGAGGCTTTGGGCTGGATTAGCCCCAGCGTCAGCGCCCTGGCTGTCTGGATGGAGCCCGACGTAGCCAGGGATCGGGGGGCTACCGGACCAGTGTGGAAGGCAGCTGCACCTGCAGGTAGGGAGACTCCCCTGTTGCGAAGCCTGATGGGAGCCGCCAGGTAGAAAGAAGAAGGCACCGTGGAAAATTCATAAAGAAATATGTACACGGAAAGTAGGAACCCTCTCACCTTCCAGGAAAGAAGGAAGTACATACATGTAATATAAAAAAGAACTCAGGATTAAAAAAAATAAATTTTATTTTATTTTAACAGGCCGGTTAATCCATCAGCTGGTTAATGCGAGGCCAGTTATGAGGGATTGTACTGTACTATGTTTTTATTCAAAAAAGGTGTTAAACGAAAGCAATCTCTATTCATGGTAGCATTTTCACATCAATTATAAAAGTATCGCCACCTTCCCTAAACCAATTGAAAATGCTTATAATGTCACTGTCCTTGTGCACCAGGTATGCGTGTGCTCCTTGATCCAATGCTTGCATCGAAAAACTGTAGCCACCGGTAGATTATTTGCCTTTTCCTCACATACAAGTTGGGGAAGAGACCCAAAAATTCCCAAAATTGGTCAATAGCACAGAAGTGGGGTGTAATTATTGAGTATGCCACTCCATTTTGTATGCCTACGAGTCATCACTTACACGGGTGGAGTGGTGGCTCTGAAGCGGAGGATCTGCGCCGGTATGCAGAAGGTTGCCAGTTTGAATCCTGTTACTGACAAAAGGGATCCTACTCCGTTGGGCCCTTGAGCAAGGCTCTTAACTTTTAATTGCTGCAGCGGCTGACCCAGCTCTCTGACCCCAAGGGGTATCTCATATGAGAAATTGTAAAAATTAATAAAAAAAAAAATCTGTGTAATCAGTTCGCCGAGTGACATCGTGCGGAGTCGATCAACGGCGTATTCCTGGCGTCTATTCTATAGTCGCCCAGCTTTTTCCTCCAAGCTACCATGGAAGATTTTCAAGAGATAACAACAATCACGTTTTTTCAACATCAAAAATCTTGTTCATAAAGAGTTGCTTCTTGATGAACAGACTGCAAATCAGCGACATTACATTAAACTGCTGAGGTGTCTACGGAAAGTACCAGGGGGAAAAAAAAAAAAACCCGGAGAAGTGGCGCACCAAAAACAAATTCTGCACAATCACCGCACGACTTCACACATCGTGTTGTCAGTCAAAGTGTTTTTGAACAAAAACAGTGCGATAGCTGCCTTCCATATTTACCAGATCTCGCTTCCCTGCGACTTGTTTTTGATCTCAAAATTAAAATTAAGACCGAAGGGGAGAAGATTTGCTTCCGTGGAAGCAGGAAAAAAAAAAAAACTACTGGAGGTTCCGGAAGTG
Source organism: Erpetoichthys calabaricus (assembly GCF_900747795.2). Classification (NCBI taxonomy): domain Eukaryota; kingdom Metazoa; phylum Chordata; class Cladistia; order Polypteriformes; family Polypteridae; genus Erpetoichthys; species Erpetoichthys calabaricus. The sequence continues at coordinate 178,657,498 of NC_041402.2, read as the reverse complement.
GGAAGTGCCGGGACAAGTGGATTGCATTTCAAGAGGAGTATTGTAAAGGTGACTAAAAGGGAATCACTGTAAGTTTAATAACGTAAAGTTTCATAATGTAGCTTTTTCTTTTTTTAGTTTCTCGTATACAAAGTATAGGGAAAGTATTAGAATCGCCTAAAGATTCGATGTCGAGATTTTGATGAATCTCGATGTTTTAGACCTCCCTGACTTTCTCGTGTACAAAGTGTAGGGAAAGTATTGGAATCGTCCAAAAATTCCATTTTGAGATTTTGATAAACCTCGAAGTTTTAGACTATCCTGAGTCCAAAAATACCATTTTTGGAATTATGTGTGTGTGTAAACTCGATAAAGTGAGTGCTCTTTCACTTTGGCCAACCAAATTTTGCATACAAGTATTAAGTACAAAACATAAATTTCTATCAACTTCAGGGCTATTTCCGCTCACCGGAAGTGGTACTTTACCTTTTATTAATGCAGCCGCAGAGTTCGATTTAATCAGCTTCAATATATTATTAATTTAATTTGATTTGATGTCAATGGTTCTTCAATGTATATAATATAAAAATACTAGACAAAGAGCCCGTTTTGACAACGTAAGGTGAAACAGGCACGAGTGGAATAGTAATAAGTATAAGCACCACAAACCTGATATAGGTGTATTGAATGAATGCGTAATTGAATCAGAATGCGTAATTAGGCCTCGAGCTGTAGTCGAAATCGCCTTTCAGGCCTCTAGAGCTTTAATCGAAGTCGCCTTTCTCTTTGAATTTTTGCGGCCGTAAATCTGCTGCCTGCTGCAATGTCGGTCTCGTAAGGTTTTTCGGGCAGCTGCGCAGAAGGCGTCTGCGCATTTGGCTTTGGACGAACGTGAGTGAGTGAGTGAGTGAGTGAGTGAGTGAGTGAGTGAGTGAGTGAGTGAGTGAGTGAGTGAGGAGGCTGGCGAATTATGTATTAAGATAATCCTTGTCTTGCAGTTTACTCTTCAAAAATCCATCCCCATATCTTAGTATACGAGAAAGTCGAGGGGAGACCACTCACGATTTTTTTTTTCATATGCACCATTCAAACTAAACAAAACATGCATACAGGTAAGCAACACAAATAAGCTCCATGGAAAGCAACTTCTCGAAGTCCATTACATTGAAATGTGTTTTCTTCTTCAATCAGGGAATGAGACATTGGAATGAGCAGGAATCAAGGAAATACCACAAAATAATCACAAACTAATAAGTGTGTGTTTTCAAAACTCTTTATTTTCACCCATCCGCACTGCAATAGTCTCCATATTTGTTCGGTTTTAAAACGCCGGGCTAGTCAGTTGGCTGAAAAGCAAAAACGGAGACTTTTGAAAAAGCCCTCCAGAGCCGAATATTTCTGAAAATGTTACAGTGTGGATGAAGAGTTTTGAAAACGCAGATCCTGAACTCGCTCTTATTAGTTTGTGCTTATTAGACAGCACTTTCCTGACTGGTTCCTGCTCATTCCAGTGTCTCATTCCCTGACTGAAGATGAAAGCCAGAGTCCGATGTGGTGCACTTCGAAGCGCTGCTTTCCATTGAGCTCATTTGTGTTAACTTACCTGCATGGATCTAAATTGCATTTGTACAGCTCTGCCTGTTGGGACGCGTGAGTCGCTGTCTTGCACCCCAAAAATGAGGCAGAGTCTCGATACTTTAGCAAAACCATCTTTATTCTACCTGGAAACAGGACCAGCACGATCATTAATTGCAGCGGGATCTACCATTGTCCTATACACGGACACAGCAAACGGGCAGGGCCGGGCCAAGTTATGCTGTTCTCTACATTTATTACTGTATGTTCCTTGCATCACCCATTGGCAACAGGCATTTATAGCGCGACCGCGGTCGGCTCATATTTGTTTCCGCGATGCTATGCAGCTGCGGTTGCCTCGGTGATGGACAAGCAGCTGTCTACAGACATGGCAGTCGCACTTCGACGTGGCGTCCCAAAAGAGTTCAGAAACCTCACACTGTGTATTTAAATGAAAACGTAGAAGTGTAGACGTAGCCATAACAGGCGTTTCCCCATTCTTGCCTGATGAGTATAACCCCCACTTTCTCTTCTGTTCTTTTTCCGGTTTTCTGGGGTGGCGACCTGCACCCGCACCACCTGATCAAAGCACTGTGATGTCCATACATTGATGGATTAAAGGCCAGAAGTCCACATGACCGTCATCATCAAGTTCTTCCATGAGAACCCTGAATACAATGAGGACTGATTGAGGTCAGTTATGTTAGGTAGAATGCCTAGAGGGGGCTGGGTGGTCTCGTGGCCTGGAGCCCCTTCAGATTTGATTTTTTTTCTCCAGCCGTCTGGAGTTTTTTTGTTTTTTCTGTCCTCCCTGGCCATCGGGCCTTACTTTTATTCTTATTTATTTTGTCTTTTTTCTCTTTCTTTATCATGTAAAGCACTTTGAGCTACGCCATTTGATATGAAAATGTGCTATAGAAAGAAATGTTGTTGTTGTTGTTGGTAGTTAGTCAGCAATAGCAACTTCTGTTTTAGACCAACAATATGTCCATCAGCACTGTGTCTCCTCACTTTTCAACATAAATTGTGTATATCTGAGCACCTTCAGACCTCCAAGTGATTACCCCACCCCACCCCAACCCACCCTTATTTAGGACTCACGACAGGAGTAATTTTCCACTTCAGGCACTGGGTAAAGTAATTACTACCGGAGAACCTCTGTAATTTTAGTCCCCTCTGAACTGCTAAAATGACAGAATTCCACAGACATGTTCATTCATACAGGAGTAGTTTAGCCTGGGGTTGTTTTAATGGACTTGTTTTAGAAGGTAACAGGCTCTTTAATCTTTGAGACGTGGAGATGTGAACGTGCAATCCATAGAAAGTTACTCTCCTGAGCAATTGGGATGGGACTAAAATTACAGAGGTCCTCCGGTGATCACTTTACCGCATCTCCCGGTGTGAAACTAATCCCCATCCAAATTGGCCTTAATTCTGGGCAACTGTTTCTTGCACTCAGGGGCAGCACAGTGGTGCAGTGGGTAGCGCACTTCCCAGGTCCTCCCTGCGTGGAGTTTGCATGTTCTCCCCGTGTCTGCGTGGGTTTCCTCCCACAGTCCAAAGACATGCAGGTTAGGTGGATTGGTGATTCTAAATTGTCCCTAGTGTGTGCTTGGTATGTGTGTGTGCCCTGCAGTGGGTTGGCACCCTGCCCGGGGTTTGTTTCCTGCCTTGTGCCCTGTGTTGGCTGGGATTGGCTCCAGCAGACACCCCGTGACCTTGTAAGTTCAGATATAGCGGGTTGCATAATGGATGGTTGGATGTTTCCTGCACTCACGTTCGCAGCGCACAGTCACAACTCTGAGCTTGTGTTTAACTTGCCTGGGATATCCTGTGGTGGCTCATCTTCCATCGCCCAACCGCTCAAATCTGCAGCCGCAGAGGCGGAGCTCTCAGAATCACTCAACCAATCGCTAAGCTCTTGTATGCGGAGGGGTGACAATGAGAGTTTTCATTTCAAGGTGTTTCCATGTTGGATTGAAATAGGAAAATAGAAGAAATTTTTAAATAAATACATAAATAAATAAGAAGCATAATTCATATTATTTTTTTATGCTTACATTTTGTTTTTTAGAACCCACGACCCCATGGAGTCTGCTTTCAGGTCCCAACCCTTCACCACCAACAACATGGTGGTGGCTCAGCGGCTAGGGATCTGCACTGGTAATCAGAAGGTTGCCAATTTGAATCCCATAAATGCCAATAGGGACCCTGCTCTGTTGGGCCCTTGAGCAAGGCTTTGAGTAGTGAGAAAAGCGCTATATAAATGCAAAGAATTATTATTATTATGGTGGGGTGGCGCAGTGGTAGTGCCGCTGCCTCGCAGTAAGGAGACCTGGGTTCACTTCCCGGGTCCTCCCTGCGTGGAGTTTGTATGTTCTCCCCGTGTCTGTGTGGATTTCCTCCCACAGTTCAAAGACATGCTGGTTAGGTGGATTGGCCATCCTAAATTGGCCCTAGTGTGTGCTTGGTGTGTGGGTGTGTTTGTGTGTGTCCCGCGGTGGGTTGGCACCCTGCCCGGGATTGGTTCTTGCCTTGTACCCTGTGTTGGCTGGGATTGGCTCCAGCAGACCCCCGTGACCCTGTGTTCAGATTCAGTGGGTTGGAAAATGGATGGATGGATGGATGGATTATTACGGTGTCAGTTCAGAGTTGACTATCCCAGTAAGTTCACTGGTGTTGTCCAACTCTGCTTTTGTCGTTTTTAGCAATACCAACAACAATTGAACAGAGGCGTAGCTAGGGTTTTCAGCGCCCGGGGACAACTGAAGATTTCGCGGCCCCTCCTGTTTGCCAAAATGCAATGGGGAACATCAATTCAGCGACCCCTGGATGCTGCGCCCGGGGACAGATGTCCCCCCTTGCCCTCCCCGGCTATGCCACTGCAATTGAACAGGGTTCCCGCTGAGTACCTCATGTTACGATCTTAGAAAGGTTGCCTGCTGGCAAAAGTGTGATTAAGCAACTGGAAGATGAAAAACCCTAAAGGGTAATACAGAGAGGGGCCTGCTCAGACAGAATTAGTTTTACAGCAGGAGATGTGGTGAAGTGATGATTATCGGAGGATTACGTGTTACGGGACTGTGGACTCACATCTCAGTAACGATTACAGAGTCTTTAACTTTCTATCAAAAGTCCGTAACAAATGACCCCAGGCTAAGGTACTTGTGTCTGGATCAACATTTCAGGTAAATTCTGTCATTCCTGCGAACACGAGTTTTGTCCTCCATGATTTTAGTAGTTTAAATGGAAACACGTCAAGGTAGTTGAAGAATGTGTCCACTCTCCATGTGGCCCACTTCAAACCAAGTGGAGGACTTTGTAGGCAGTGCAGCTCCAAACACAGAATTCTCTTCGGAGGACTCGTGCTTGTGGCACCGTTAGGCAAACGGCTAACTTGAACCTTCTGGATCTGAACAGTGCAGGCCCTGTACTTTCGTTTCAGGTATTCGATACGTTCTCGACGTTTTGTCTAGTCTCTAAAAGATGAATGTTTCTAGCATAACTCCTTAAAAATGCACCCTGTAATCAACTTGGGATTGGTTATGCTGGTCACACCAAACCAAGATGAGGCACAAAGAGATTCAGCCCTGCTCCAGTTGTGGCCCTTCCTTACCCTGGTTGCCACCATAATTCTTTTCTCGTTATGGTTCAGAGTTATGTAGCTGCAGCGAGTGTGGATCTTTTGAGGAGACGACACTGCGTTACCGTAGAAGGCACGCCGATCTTTATTATTTTCCTCCAGACATGTCTTATCTTGTGTGAATCCACGATAAAACGTATTGATGCTGGGTGGTACCAGTAACTTTACAGACATATGTCATGACAGCTTATCCCATCTAAACAGGGCTTTAAGGTCTGGAGAAATCAAAATATGCATCAAGTACAAAATGCAAGAACTGTAGTCGAAAAAGGCAAGCGTAAGCTACTGAAACCACCTCACTTTAATTACGTCATACTCTCCAAGAAGGAACCAACACTCGATTGGCACAAGATGTGCCACCATTTTAGCAAACCATTAATGATATTTCTTCCAGTGTACAACAACCAGCACAAAATGGTGGCAACCACTCCACCAGAAGAAACAACAAGAACCCAAATTTATGATGGGGATCGAGGTCTGCAATTATTCCCTACAAAGAAGGAACTCTCACTAAGTGCAGGTCATATGCTTGCCCTGATCAAACCCCCTCCCTTTGCACACATCACACGCCATTGCTACCCACTGGATGGTTTAGGGTATGGTCCTCAGATCAATCAGCCCTGACGAAGTCGAGAACGCGTCGAGAAGATGAACGAACTTGACTATACGAGATAGAAAAATTGTAACAGGGTGTCTGTAGGTGAACCTTAGGAAGGATCATTAATGAGCCTCGAGGGAAGGAAGGAGCTTAGGAGCAGACCCCTCTCTCCCTTCTGGTCCCACCCTGAGCTGATGTCCAGCCGGAACCTAATTTTACCGTAGGATCAAAGCTTTCCTTTTCTGCATTTCTGTATATTACAGTAATTTTATTCATGTTGTTAATGTACTGTATAATGTGTTCTATTACAGAAACACGATACGCTTCAGAAATATCCGTCAGTCCACACCAGAGCTGACTGGGGAGAGCGGGTGTGGGTGGACGGCATGTTAGCCTGCTTTAATTGCTTTTTTGAAAATCGACTTGTTCCACATCCACGATGGCTACCTCATTCCATGTAAGAAATAGAAACTGGGCCCCGAGTGTGTCTCATTTGCAGAATTGTGGAGGTGTGCTACTCATACACACTTACACACATCGGATGTTAGACAATCACTGATTCTTCTTAATATTCACTAATCAGAAAGTTCAAAAAGAGAAAAACATGGGCTGAGCTCTGAGAGAGCATTGACAGGAGGAATAACCGAGTGTCCTCGTCTGATCACGCCAGACGTTCTTAAAGCAGGAGCTTCTCCTGCTGAATTTACAGCACAGAACTTCAAGACGATAATCCTCTGGGGACCCAACAGTGCAACGGTCTAAAGAGCGTAAAGTAGACCCCAATGTTAGGAATACTTTAATATAATTATGGAAGGAAACTTTCAAAAGGAGGGGCTTCTCTCTTGTCCTCGGCTCTCCTTGTTTGTTTCTTGTTTACATGACAGCCAATCAAAACATCAAGCTGGGTCAAGTTGTCCAACGCTCCTTTATATTCATTGAGTACTTTAGATTCACACTCTTAAATATGATGGCTGCTCAATGGCACTTTACTGGGTTGGGTGGCTCCTTGTAGACCCACTGCTCGACCAACAACCATTTCATTCTGGGAAGGGCTTTGAGCGTATGAAGTTGGCACTTTGGGCTTATACTGTATGTGGGTGAAACTGAAATCTTCAAAGTGGCTACTGAGCAGAAGACTAAAGAGCAAGACCATAGCCTGTGTGGTTGTATGCAGTGAGGGTCCTTTTAACAGTCATGAACACACTGATATTGCAAATAATCTGTCATCAGTTCATGGTTATTGTAAATGCCACAGGGGTTGGGCGGGCATCGCAACCATTTCTTACCTGGGCCGGAGGCTCCAGGAGAGAGACCCGGAAGTGATGGCCGGAGTGGATGGACATACACCCTTCCAGAAAAAGATGTTGCTGAGGACTGTTTATTCCTCCAGGATGCTACATTGATATCGGTGCCCAATACAGAACCAGTAGGGCATGCTGGGAGGTGTAGTCCAGTCTGTGGGTGCTGCAAGGGAGCACTGCAGGGAAATGCACTCCATAATAAGTAGGACCTCCATATGACCTGGAAGTACTTCCATCGTGCAGTAGACCTGGCACCAGAAGTACTCCTGGGTCCTTAATAAAAGGGACTGTCAGAGCTTGGAGGACGTGGAGCCACGCTCGACTGGAGGAGGGCAGAGCAGTGGGGAGAGGAATTGTGGGAAAAGATTTGTGTAGAGAGATGACCTGCACGTGTGCTACTTTGTGGAGGTAGCGTGTTTAATAAACACATCTTTTATTTGAACCAGGGACTCTGTGTGATTGTGTTTAACTTGTTTTTAAACTAATCTATATTTCTTAATTCTATAGTAACTTATATAGTGTCTTTTCTAGGGTAACCTTTATAGTATCTTTTCTAAAGTAACTTGTACTGTCTTTTCTGTGGTAACCTAGACATCTTCTTTTTTAACCCTTTGCGGTCGTTAGGCCAGAAAACTGGCCTTAGTAAAAAGTGCGCTATAGGTCGTCAGGCCACCGCTGGTGGCCCTGCAAGTTTCTGACCGATTTGCACAGTCGCCTGGTCGAGAAAAGTGGCCTGTGTTATTCCTATGTGCTTGAAAAAAATAACTGCTGTAATTATTGGCGTTTTTTCAATAATTAATTACGACTAATGTAGCGTGACGTTGAAAATTAAATACGACTGCAAAGGGTTAAGGTGACTTATATGACATCTTTTCTAAGGATACCTATTAAGCATTTTTAAAGTAAACCTTTTTAGTGTTTTTTATAAGGTAACTTACATTGTGTGTTTTTCTAAGGTAACTTATTTATTGTCTTTTCTAAGGTAAGGTATATTCCATTTTTTAATGTAACCCTTATGGGATCTTTTCTAAGTTAACCTATATATCTTCTTTTTTAAGGTAACTTATATGATAACTTGTTGGCGATTCTAAATTGCCCCTAGTGTGTGGGTGTGTGTGTGTGTGTGCCCTGCAGTGGGCTGGCGCCCTGCCCAGGGTTTGTTTCCTCCCTTGCGCCCTGTGTTGACTGGGATTGGCTCCAGCAGACCCCCGTGACCCTGTAGTTAGGATATAGCGGGTTGGATAATGGATGGATGGATATGATAACTTGTCTAAGGAAACTTATAAATCATTTTTGCTAAAGTTTCTTATGCAGCGTTTCCCTAAACTAACCTTTATCGTGCCTTTTCTAAGCTTCTAAGGAAGCGATTCCCATGGTGTTGCTTTTGTAAGTGGGGCTTGCAGAAGGAGGACAGATTGGGATGAGTCCAGAAAAATCTCACGATCGAGTCACCAATGATGACATACTGAAGAACTTCCTGGAAATTTCTGGAAGCACTGCATGTTTGTGCTTAAAGCAGATTAGCGTAACCTGCCTATTTTTCTCTTTTATTCAAATTCAGTCAGACTTGCCTCATGGTCCTCCAAATCCATTCTCTCCTGCGCTGAATTGCATGGCTACTGGATATTCTCACCCAACGGTTACCCAATATAATGTCACCAGATCAGGAAAAAAAAAAAATCACATATCCGATTGGCTATCAGTATAAGAGGGTCGTTAAGTCATAACACTGGGTACAATCTCATCACGGTCACCCGCTCTAATTTGCCACTCCCTGTGACTTTTTGACGCATCATTGGGCCTAATCAAAACAATGAGATTCTCTTACTACAATCGCTTAAGCTGATGTCACATTACGCGACTTCCAGTAATAGGACTTGTCAGGCTTGCTGACTAAAGTTGCTAAATCTTCAACGGACCGTGTCGATTTACAAGACTGGAAAAATCTCTGGGTATGTCACATTACATGACTACAGGCCGACTTTCCAGCACAGCCTTTGCTTGTATTTTTTTCTGACAACCAACATTATGTGTGGAATCCAAGGGGGCGCATCGGCTCCCCAAAACCCGACACAGACTGTGTCCAGCACACACAAAGGCTTTTTATTCAGGAAAATTCTCAAGGAAGAGTTTCCCACAGCTGTAAGTGCAATAATGACGCTCTCAGCGCTTTTCTTCTCTTCCCTTCTCTGTCTTCCTCTCTTTATGCCTTCACTCCTCCTCTGGCAAGCATCGTCCTCTCCCTCACGACTCTGGCTCCTCGAATGAAGTGAGGTGGTCCCTTTGATGCTGCACATGCCAGCACTTCAGGTGGTCCATCAGTATAATCTGGAAGCATTCTCAGGTGTGGTGGAAGCCCAAAATAGGGCTCTGCAGCTCCCCCTGGAGGCCCCCTTGGAACCCAACAGGGCTGTGCCAAACTCCAACTCCCATGGAGCCCTGTGAGAGTCTGAGACACAGCTGCAACCCAGGGGGGCTACCATCTAGTGCTCTGGGGGAGGTAGTGTTCTCTGCACATCTGCTTCCTCAGTCCTTCCCTTATGATGGTCTTCTGGCCGGGCAAGGGCACCAGCCGTCCATCACAGGTGCTGCTGCTGCTGCTGTATGAAGGGGTTTCAAGTATCAAGTGAGGTCAGCCATAATTTTGGACCCTCTCTCTTCATTTTATATTCTGTTGTGGTACATAAAACACAAGACACCAGACAGACAAGCTTCTCTTCTTTTTGTGAGGTTCAAAACGCTTAGGTTTCTTGTTCTTCTTTACTGCATCCTATGCATTGGACTTCCGTATTGGCACTCAGTGGTTGTCAGCTTGCCATGCTCATAGAGCCCACCACCACAACGAAGGATGAAATCAAGTCTGCTCGTGGATTATTTGGAGTGAGGCACTGGGCACATCAGACTACATGATTAACCTTCACAGCCGCACATGGCAGACCACCTTGAAAACGTTAAGATTTTATAAATGAAGGGCATGATTGAAAATGGCTGGGAAAGTCGTCGAATGTGACATGGCCTTAGGTTTGATATGCTCTCCGTCTCGACGTGTAGTGCGATGACAAACACGACTCTGAGGGCGTACCACCAGGTAACGTATTCCAAAAAAGGGGAGGGACTCTCGTGAAACCCCTGGTCACCTGAGCGCTGAGGTGTCCATTTTAACGTGCAGTTCCAGAATTAAGAGCCCCCCTTAGAGATCCAGTAGGGACTGTTATCTACAGTAGCTTTACCTTTAGAACGTGGCAACAGGAACGTTCAGAAAGAGACAGTCCCCTCTTAGATGTAGCCCCTTAAATACTTAAGGAAACAGAAATAATTGGCAGGTGTGTGTGTGTGTGTGTGTGTGTGTGTGTGTGTGTGCATGTGTGTGTGTGCATGTGTGTGTGTGTGTTTTGCCCACAACACCCAGTGGATTCAGTAAAGATGACATTTTAGAAGCTGACAGCTGGCACAGAACAGGTGATGGTGGCCGGCCGAGTCTCCTCAAACCTCAGTCTCGCCTCTTCCTCCCCTTTCTCTTTCTCTTCAGAAGCCGGCAAGCACACACATCCGGTGGAGATCAAACGCTGAGCTCCAAAGACTCGACATCGTTCCTGTTTTATCTCCCCCCCCAAAAAAAAGAAGAAGCCAACAGCTGACTCAGTCAGTGTCTGAAAGGCTCCTTCAGCTCCTCGTGGCTCATCTGTTCCTCCGTATGCAGAGACGAAGATGCGGGAGCATAATTTAACAGTTTGGATACAGTGCATTATAAATAGACCTGATTATCATTTGTTAATTAATTTACTAATGAACAAAAAAAAAAAAAAAAAAAAAAGAAAACTGTCGGCTTTACAGTTTAAAGAAAAAAAAAATTAAGTTCCAGCGAGAAAATTCGGTGCTCTTCCCAGCTCTGATGGCATCGACGCAGCTGTCACAGCCTCGTAAAAAAAAGGATTTGCAAGTCAATGGGCACAACTGTGGGAGACACCAGCGGGGCGGCCAGCCATTGCCATGGGGTGTTGGATGGGATGAGAACGTGCCAATAGTGCTATTTGTGTATGTACCCCTGTACTACATGCACTTACTGTATGGCAAAACCTGCTAAAAACAATCTTGACCCCTTCTTCTTTAATAAGAAATGACACTGAATTGGATAAAGAAAGTAATAAAGAAAAAGCTGATGAGGACTGGCGGATGTGGACTAGCAGTGGCCACACAGCCAGTAACTGAAGGAAGTAGCCCAGAGAGCGTCGTCTCTAAGCTTACAGTACCCGCTGCACACATCATCTTTTCTAAGGGAACCATTATAGCATCTTCTCTAAGGTTACCTATAGCACGTTTATTTTTCTAAGATAATGTAGAGTCTCTTTTCTAATATAACCTTTAGAAGATCTTTTCTTAGGTAACCTACAGTATATTTCAATCTTTTCTAAGTTAACTTACATGGCCAATTTACAAAGCTAAACTATCATATATATGATCACTTCTAAGGTAATTTACAGCATCTTCTCTATGCCAACCTATATGGCATCTTCTCTATGCCAACCTATATGGCATCTTCTCTATGCCAACCTATATGGCATCTAGTCTATGCAAACCTATATGGCATCTTCTCTATGCTAACCTATATGGCATCTTCTCTGTGTTAATGTATATGGCATCTTCTCTATGCTAACGTATATGGCATCTTCTCTATGCCAACCTATATGGCATCTTCTCTATGCCAAGCTAAGTGTCATCTTCTCTATGCCAAGCTAAGTGTCATCTTCTCTATGCCAACCTATATGGCATCAAGTCTATGCCAACCTATATGGCATCTTCTCTATGCCAACCTATATGCCATCTGATCTATGCAAACCCATATGGCATCTTCTCTATGCCAATCTATATGCCATCTAGTCTATGCAAACCTATATAGCATCTTCTCTATGCCAACCTATATGGCATCTTCTCTATGCCAACCTATATGGCATCTTCTCTATGCCAACCTATATGGCATCTTCTCTATGCAAACCTTTATGCCATCTAGTCTATGCAAACCTATATAGCATCTTCTCTATGCCAACCTATATGGCATCTTCTCTATGCCAACCTATATGCCATCTGGTCTATGCAAACCTATATAGCATCTTCTCTTTGCTAACCTATACACCATCTTTTCTAAGCTAACCATTATAGCGTCTTTTCTATGCTAACCGATTGTATATGTTATCACTTCTAAGGTAACTTATAGCATCTTCTTTTGCTAACATATATAGCGTCTTCCTAAGCTTACCACTATGGCATCTTTGCTAAGGTAACTCAGAGAGTGTCTTTTCTAAGGTAGTCTTTATCACATCTTTTCTAAGGTAACCTATATATGGTCTTTGTTAAGGTTACATATATAACATTGTTTTAGTTAACCTTTATAGTGCCTTTTCTAAACTAATCTTCTGTCGCACTATATCGCATCTTCTCTATGGTCGCTTATATAGCAACTTCTCTGTCAGCAGGATTTTGGCCTTTTCAGACTTGCTGCCTTTCCATTATGACACATGTGAGGAAGAGGAGGAGACATCTTATCAGCAAACTTCTTTATTTTCTTGAACCCAGCAGCAAAAAGGCAGCTTTGCTTAACTGATTACATTGAGTGAATTCAGCTAATGACTGTATTAACTTATTTTACTAAATAATGAATTGATAAGCCCCACCAGTATGACAGCCCCAGATTAATCTTCAGCGCCTGCAACCGTTTGTGTGAACACAGAGCGTCTGCCATTGTGGGGAAGACAGCAGAGGACAGGAGAGGACGACAAAGGAGCTGCGAGCTGCAGTCGGCCTCAATTCAGAATGACTGCGCTGCTGAGGGCTGAGTGGGGGGCTTCTGCGTGAGCTCATGTCCTACCTCAGGATGAAACCCGCCAACCAAAGGAGCCATGGGCGTAAACAAGCATTGGTAAGAAAGAAAGAAAGAAAGAAAGAAAGAAAGAAAGAAAGAAAGAAAGAAAGAAAGAAAGAAAGAAAGAAAGAAAGAACTCTGCCAGCCCACTCATTCTGCAGTGCCAATGAGGGGCATCAGCTGGCTGCCATAATGCAGAAAACCTGCAATCTGCTGGGCCAGGAGGAGCTGCCAGTGTGTGCCCCCTGGCAAACTCTGGCCAGGTCAGCTGGCTCTTATTGCCTGCCTTATCAACACATCCAGCAGTGGCAGCTGTCACTGCCTCTTCACCCGTGGCACAGCTCCAGAGGCTCTGCAGCCAGCAGGGGGCGCAGTTCTACTCGTACTACATGTCCTCTGCCAGTCTTCTTAGACTTCTATGTATTAGCTTATCATCACAGCCCACTCAGTGCTGTCTGTTGGGGGTGAGGGGGGTTATTATGTTCTTATTGCCTCTTTCTGCCCCCTTTACCACCGCTTCAAAACTTGCTTTATCATTTCAACCAGCAGGTGGAGCTGCTGTACTCTAACTACATGCTCTCGGTCAACCTTACTGGAGTCTCCGTGACTGCCAACAAGGTGGGCTGTTTGGTTCCAATTGCCTTTCTGCCACCCTCACCACAGCTTCACACCCATATAATCCATTCAGCCAGCAGATGGCGCTGCTGAGCTCTCGCAGACTGCTCTCTGCTACTCCCACCATAGCTCCATTACTCACCTTACATTCACAGCCACCGGGGGGCGCTATTCAACTCTTACTACATGCTCTCAGTCAAAATGACGGGGCGTCCATCAACCACCTTATCTTCATGGCCAGCATAGTGGGTTATGTGGTGTCTTATTGCCTCTTTTCTGTCACAACCCCAAAGACTATACACCCAGTGGGGGCGCTGCTCTCCTCTTGCTACATCTCCTCTGTTAATTTGATTCTAGTTGCCCATTTCTGCCACCCTTACCACAGCTTCAAAGCCTGTTTTATCCACTCAGCCAGCAGAGGGCGCTGCTCTGCTCTCACTGGCAGCTCTCTGCTACACTCACCACAGCTCCAATGACATTCACAGCCAGCGGGGGGCACTGCTGTGCTTTGCTCTCACATACAGTCACCTTAACCTTATGTGAATTTCCTATTGGGATTAATAAAGTATCTATCTATCTATCTATCTATCTATCTATCTATCTATCTATCTATCTATCTATCTATCTATCTATCTATCTATCTATCTATCTAACAACACTACTCTCAGCCTGCAGAGGGTGCTATTTGTTCTCATGGCCTCCCCTCTCATGCTACGTTCCCCACAAGTTCAAAGCCTAAGCTTTGAACAAACACTGACCGCACTTCTCTCCGGTCACTGACTTACTTCTGCCATTCTCAGCACAGTTGTACAGCCAGCAGGGGGCACTAGACTGCTCTTAGCGCCTCCCTACATCTACCCTCTAAATGTCAACCAGGGGGGGTATTCTGCAGTCCTCTGCCACACTCACCACTGCTTGATAGCTTCACTTATCTTTACAGCCAGCAGGGGGCGCTGCTCTTCTCTTACTGCCTCCTGCCTACCACTGTCAGCCTAAATGAACATTCTACCTCACCTACAATGCCACTAGGGGGTGCCGATCTTTCTGACTATCAGCTCTCAGCTTTGCTCCACAGCCAGCAGGGGGCACTGTTGTCACTGACAGCTAAGACTAAACTTACAGTACTAAAGTCTTTATGGCCAGTAGGTGGCGCTGTATATGTACTTTTTTTTATTTTTCTCTCACTGCCAGGGGTCTGAAGCTTTCACAGCCAGTTGTACCCTACTGGGCTAATTGGTGGTATCTGCCCCAACATGGCCACCACTACAAAGCCTGCATATCCAGCAGGGGGTGCTGCTCTTCTGTTACGGCTTTCCTTCAGCCAACCTTTCAGAATCTGCCCTGCGTGTGACCCCCAGAAGTCTGCTTCTTGCCCAAATAAATAACATCCTGAAGAACAAAGGCACTCATGGGGGGTAGGGCGGGCACTGTGGGGGTGTTTTGTTGTGTGACGTGCCCATCACGAACCTGTTTGCAAATCTTCATATCAGGGAAGCAGAGCCTTCTTAGCTGCCGCACAGGCCCCATCCTGTAAACGGCCTTTTGTTATTTTATCATTAGAATCGAATTTGCTGTAATCCTATAATAGCCGCCTTTTCTCGCTTCAGGCTCTGATCCAGTTTTAACTCAAAAGTTCTTTGTTTCACCCTAAGCAGAGATGTCCCTAGCAAAAAATAAATAAAAAATAATAAAAAATAAAGCCCTAGATTATCAGATTACTTGGAAAACTAAAGTGCTGAGATCTGCCAAAAAAAATATCCCACCGCAGAGACTAGTGACACGGACCCCATTACCGGAGGGGATCACCCCGTGTTGGCACTGGCCACAATAAAGGCTAAACAATAGAAGAACAATGACCTTGAAGAAATAAATAGAGGACGGGCGGACTGAGGAGTGGGGGCGAGGAGTGCAGTACACACCCCACCCAAAGACCCCCAAACTGCCCCCCTCCATCCTGCTCCAAGTAAACTGGCTGCTGTTAAATAGAGATACAAAAATATAGAGAAACAGAGAAAAGAGAAACAGACTTCATTAGCAGGGACTAATGACCCACAGCACAGAAACAGGAAAGGCACTCTGTGCCCGTCTAGCTATGGAGTGTATAGTGCCTTTCAGTTCGACTTCGATTAGAGCGCCTGGAATATCTCTCTATCATAAGGTGCACGTCAGACCTCTGCATGAATTGTGTAGTGCCTTACATATCTCTCAGTCTATTATATTCTGCCTATATGGTGGCTTACATATCTCTGTCTATCAGTCTATTATATAGTGCCTTTCATATCTATCTATCTATCTATCTATCTATCTATCTATCTATCTATCTATCTATCTATCTATCTATCTATCTATCTATCTATCTGTCTATCTATCTATAACAGAGCACCTTTCATCTGTCTATCTATCATTAAATAGAGACTTTTCTATCTATCTATCAATCTATCTAGTGCCTTCAAATTGATCTCTATGTATTAAGCTTTTATATCTACATAATGGAATTAAATAGTGCCTTTCATATAATTGTATGCATTTTATAGTGTCTTTCAATCTGTTTCTATGTATTATACAGTGGCTTCAGCATCTCTTTATTATAAAGTGCCTATACTGCTGATGGGAAAGAAAAAGAACCTTTATAGATTTTATATTGCACCTTTCATATCTACCTATCTCTCTGTATTATTTAGTATCTTTTGAATTCCTCATACTGATTTATTTCTGTGAAAAGAAAGGCACTATATAGCAGATAGATAGATAGATAGATAGATAGATAGATAGATAGATAGATAGATAGATAGATAGATAGATAGATAGATAGATAGATAGATAGATGTGAAAGGCACTATATCATAGATAGATAGATAGATAGATAGATAGATAGATAGATAGATAGATAGATAGATAGATAGATAGATAGATAGATAGATAGATAGATAGATAGATAGATAGATGTGAAAGACACTATATCATAGATAGATAGATAGATAGATAGATAGATAGATAGATAGATAGATAGATAGATAGATAGATAGATAGATAGATGTGAAAGGCACTATATCATAGATAGATAGATAGATAGATAGATAGATAGATAGATAGATAGATAGATAGATAGATAGATAGATAGATAGATAGATAGATAGATGTGAAAGACACTATATCATAGATAGATAGATAGATAGATAGATAGATAGATAGATAGATAGATAGATAGATGTGAAAGGCACTATATCATAGACAGACAGACAGACAGACAGACAGACAGACAGACAGATAGATAGATAGATAGATAGATAGATAGATAGATAGATAGATAGATAGATAGATAGATAGATGTGAAAGGCACTATATCATAGACAGACAGACAGACAGACAGACAGACAGACAGACAGACAGACAGACAGACAGATAGATAGATAGATAGATAGATAGATAGATAGATAGATAGATAGATAGATAGATAGATAGATAGACCGACCCTGTCTGACTAGCGGTCCCTGTCTGACTAGCTATGGCGGCCTAATCTTCACTTCTTAATGATATTTAGATTTATGTAGCGGAGGACAAATGACTGTAGCTGTCAGTAACGCGCCCTCGATGGATGGCTGTGCATGTCGCTAATGAGTTGCAGACAGATTGCTGCAGTTGTCTCTAACCGGCTCTTTAAAGCCTGTCAAAGACCACCGCAGTAACGTGCAGCACACAAAGCCGCCCCCAACGAGCTCTGGTCAGATTGCTGTAGTCGTGACTGTGCAGTTATTCAGATGACTGGCTGTTCTCACAGACGTCTCTAACAAGCTGGCACAGGTAGACTGGAGGGCACACAAAGTCCACCAGAGCACCGAGTCCCTTTGAGTCTGCCCAAAGAGTTTGTAATATTTGCATTAAGTACGTATAATAAATGGAGATGACCCCTCCATCCACATTTGCCACGATAGTCACAGAGTCACCAAGTCTGTCCCAGCTAAGATTCCAGCCTGCCACCAGACACCCTCACGTCCAGCCTCACACTCACGCTGGCCCATTAATCTAAGTTGCACATCTTAGGGAGGTGGGATGTGACTGCCGTGCTCGGAGGAGACTGACTAATCAATAAACGGTTATTATTCAAAAAGGCAGCAGACTGGAATAAGCCATTTGAAGCAGTGACAAAACCACAAAGTAATTAAGTGATAATAAAGCCGGCAAGCACCGACGCAGTGGCCGGGTCTTCTCTGGTCAACACCGACAGTCTCCCACCGCTGCCCAGTTTCAGGACCTCCTGAAGGAACAGTCGGAAGAATAACTTGGAATGAATGGAGACTGAGAAGAAGTGAAGTGTGAGGGGAGTCTCCTTATTCTAACCCGCTGCAGGGTCCATACTTTCAATTTCTTACTCCGTGTCTGTGTGAGGACCCCCCAAGGTGCCTCTGCCCATCACACGGCACAGTGAAGGGGCTGGGCTGATGTGATGAACCGAGTCGAGCACCAAGAGGCCACACCACCCCGCTGGGTTTAGATGGACGGGTAGGACTTTGAACCCTTGACTTCCCCGAAGTCTTCTCCTCCACTGCACTCTACAGACAGACTCTGGGATAACATCAGCCTCAGCTGTGCATGGGTTCAGGGGCTCGGTAGTAACTCGGGGTATGGGAGAGATTTCAAGCCTGAAGAATCCCTCACAGCTGCTGCGGGCTCTGGAGAGTGAAATGAGACCCCACCTCGGGTTAAATTTCAAAAACCACTACCACAATCATCATCATCATCACTTTAATGGTAAGTGCCATCTCTCTGATCACATCTCAATGGCAGAACAAGGGCTCTCTCTGAGCCTGGAGCCCGGCCAAGTAATCCTGCAACCGCCTCAAACAAGCTGTTGGGTGAAGGAGAAAGAGAAAGAGCGGCGATGACGAGCGAGCCATCAATCGGAACAGACGGGGCTTCGGAGCGTCATTCCAGAATGAGCCTCCCCTAGGCAGACGGCTTGGGAGTCTTTCACAATCTGCAGATGGGAGCTTCTGCTCAGCTTTCCTGCGCCAGGTACAATCCTCCCGGTGATGCTGTCCAGCAGCAGAGCTTGCCCGGGACTGATTGAATATTCCAAAATGAGCAAACGTCAATAGTCTAAGGCTGACTCCTGCTACCCTGACCGCCAACAAGCCAAAGCCAAACGCAGTGGAAATCGGCCACTTTCAAGTGAGCAGCCCCTCCAGTTCCATGAAACAGCCTGCTTGGCACAGATGGATTTCATTTGCTACACTTTTAGAAAGAGAAAAAAAAATGAAACGCTTCATCAACTTTGAAGATGTGCTTCCTTGTTGCATAACGACACCGAGCTCCGCTTGAGAGGAGCAATAATTAATATAATTACACAATATCCAGCGAGCCCATTACCAGGGAGCCACTCAGTAGCACAGAGCACGGGGTGGGCATGTCTGCCTAAACCTCAGGTCGGCATATTGAAGTCCACCTTCAGCTCCTGTCTGGATTTATGAGGTTCACGGAACAGAACCACCAGCCCTGATCACCCCTGGTCAATGGTGAAAACCCCAAACCTTTATGGCAGATAAGTGAAGCCTACCATCCTGAAGCAGACTCATCACTAGTCTGGCAATTAAATGTGAAAGTCACTTCCTTAAAGGCCCGCCATAAGTATGACCACTCCATGCCATCACTTCTAAGCATCTCCATCCCATGTCACATCCCCAGAAAAGATTCCATCCATGGTTACTCTTCCAGTCATGCCTGGTTGCTTCTATCCCAGGACAATCTCCATTTTAGATCATAGGGTGTTGGACCAAGGGGCTTTAATGAGTAGACTTGGGCACTTAAGAAGTTGGATTACAGCTGGTGGTCATCTACCCAAGCCCACCAAAGCACATCCATCGCATGACACATCCCAAAAACCGACTAAATCAACATTAAGTCAATGATTACTCTTCTGGTCTAGTTATGTGTGGTCAATGCTATCCCAGGACAATTTCCATTTTACATAACAGTGCATTGGACCAATGAGCTTGAATGAGTTGACTCAGGGTGAATGCACATTTGAGAAGGTGTGTTACTGCTGATGATAATCTCACCTACCCCACCAAAGCACATCCCTCCCATGTCACATCCCAAAAATTGATTCAGTTAACATAAAGTCGATTATTACCTTTCCAAAGTAGATCCAGCCATGCCTGGTTGATTCTATCCCAGCACAATCTCCATTTTAGATCATAGGGTGCTGGACCAAGGGGCTTTGATTAATAGACTTGGGCACTTAAGAAGGTGGGTTACAGCTGGTGATCATCTAACCAAGCCCACCAAAGCACATCCAACCCAAGACACATCCCAAAAACCAACTCCGTCAACATAAAGTCAATGATTACTCGTCCAAGGCTGGTCTAGCCAGGTGGGTTACAGCTGATGATCATCTCACCTATCCCACCAGACCACATCTATCCCACAGCACATCCCAAAAACAGATTCAGTCAACATACAATCAATGATTACTCTTCCAAAACAGATCCAGCCATACGCGGTTAATGCTATTCCAGGTCAGTTTCCATTTTACATCATGGGGCATTGGGCTGATGGGATCTAATGACTTGACTTAGGGTGATTGCGCAAGTGAGAAGCAGGGTTACACTTGGTGATCATCTCCCCTACCCCACTAAAGCACATCCATCCCTTATCACATCCCATAAATCGATTCAGTTAACATAAAGTCAATCATTACTTTTCCAAAGTAGATCCAACCATGCCTGGTTAATTCTATCCCAGGAAAATTTCCAATTTAGGTCAAAGGGTGTTGGCCCAAAGGGCTTTAATGGGTTGACTTAGAGTGTATGTGTACGTGAGAAGGTGGGTTACAGCGGGTAATCATCTCACCTACCCCATCAAAGTATATCAATCCCATCTCACAACCCAAAATTTGATTCCGTCAACATAAAGTCAATGATTACTCTTCTGATGTAGCCCCCCAGCTATGCCCAGTCAGTGCTACCCCAGGAAAATTTCCATTTTAGATGACAATGCATTGGACCAATGGGCTTTAATGAGTTGTCCTGTGGGTGAATGGTTACATTTGGTGATCATCCCACCTCACCCACCAAAGCACATTGATCCCATTTCACATCCCCAAAATGGATTCAATCAACATACAATCAATTATTCTTCTTCCAAAGTAGGCCCAGCCCTGTGTGGTCAATGCTAACCCAACACAACTTTATTTTTACAGTATGGGGCATTGGACCAATGGGCCTTAATGACTTAGATCTTCACTTCAGAAAATGGGATGCAGTTTGTGGACATTCCCTCCAACACCCAAAGCAGATCCATCACATGTCTAGTCAACGATCCAGGAGATCAATTCCATATCAGATCACTGGGCATGTGGTGGAAGGGCCATTGATGAGCAGGTGGCTCTGACTTGACATAGGATGTGTGCATTACAGTTAATGATCGACACACCTAAAAAGATGGATCCCATGTCAAAGCATCTCCACAAAGTCTGATTAATCCAACATACGGCAAATGGTCACCTAATCAAATACCAGATTCACCCATATTCATCCTGTGCCCAGTCCATGAAACGGACTTCCACAGATACTTAAATGAGTTTCTCTTATCTCATAAAGTGGATCATCTGCTCCAATTTGTGAATTTCCCCTTGGGATTAATAAAGTATCTATCTATCTATCTATCTATCTATCTATCTATCTATCTATCTATCTATCTATCTATCTATCAAAAGCTGATCCACCCTGTGCAACATCATTGAAGCCCTCCTCCTCAAAACCCTGTGTCCTGTCAATGACTTGGTAATGTGGTGAAGCTATAAGGTACTGGACTGAAACCATAACCTCTAGCCTTACTTTATGACCCTGAGCCAGCCAACTATCCTGTTTGTGCTCCAACTACTCCCTCTGATCATGAAAGTTGCCTTGGAAACTTCCCGGAAATTAATAATAATGACACAGATACATCCAGCATGGTTATTAAAATCCACCTCGTCAAAAGCAGATCCCTCCCATATCCAGTCTATGACCAACCAATGCCCACCCTAACTCCATAATAGCTGACTAAGTCATTGTCATGTCAATGAAGCCCTGCATGCCAAAGCAGACATGTCCCATTGCATTTCAGTGACCATTTTGACTAAAAGCATGACCCTCTCATGTAAACCCCCAAAACACACACACACACACACATCTCCATCCACAGGAGTTCTAAAAATCCACATCGTCAAAATCAGATTCATTCCATATCCAGTGTATGATCAGCCTCACTCTGATTCCATGTCAACTCAATGAAGCCAGACACTCCAAAGCAGACATATCCCAATTCAGGTCAATGACCATTTGATGTCTCCCATGTGAATCCAACATCCACAAGCTCCCATAATCACAGGCTGCCCAACGGCTGATCTTAAAAGCCACCCCAAGTAGACCCATCTCTTATCAACTCTATGATCAGCCCACTCCCAGCCTGCCTCCATCATAGCAGACCAATTCCACATCAAGTCAATGAAGCCCTACACTCTGAGGCAGCCATGTCCCATTTCAGAGCAATGATCATGTTCACTGAAGGCAATTCTTTACAGAGTGCCCCAACTTCAAAGACCCCCATATTTGATCTTAAAACCCACCCCATCAAAAGCAGATCACTCCCATATTTAGACTACAATCAGCTCACGGCCATCCTCACTTCATCCCAACCAACCAATTCCATGTCAAGCCACGTGAAGTCCTGAAGTCCAAAGGAATGTGTCATTTTTCAGGTCAATGACCATTTTGGCTAAACCAAGCATGTAAACTCTCCCAAAACACACAAATCCATCCATAGCTGTTTGAAAAATCCACCTCATCAAAAGCAGACCCCTGCCATATCTAATCAGCCCACTCCCACTCTCACTCCATCAGAGCAGACCAGCTTCACGTCAAGTCAAAGAAGCCCTGCACTCTACAGCAGAAACATCACATTTCGGGTCAATGACCATTTTGACTGAAGGCAGGTCTCTCCCATGTGAATTCAGCCCCCCTCAAGACCACCCTCATTGCTTATGTTAAAATCAACCACTTCACAAGTAGATCAGTCCCATATCCAGACTACGATTAGTTCACTGCCATCCTCACTTCATCCTAGCCAACCAATTCCACACCAAGTCAATGAAGTCCTGCACGCCAAAATGACACATGTCACATTTCAGGTCAATGGCCATTTTGGCTAAAACAAGGGTCTCACCTGCATGTAACCCCATCCAAAAAAAACACAAATCCATCCATAGTGGTTTTAAAATCCATCTCATCTAAAGCAGACCCCTGCCATATCTGGACTATGATCAGCCCACACCCACCCTCACTCCATCAGAGCAGACCAGCTCCATACCAAGTCAAAGAAGCCCGGCACTCCACAGCAGAAACGTCACATTTCGGGTCAATGACCATTTTGACTTAAGGCAGGTCTCTCCAATGTGAATTCAGCCCAAACCCTCCCCGCCCCGACACCAAGACCACCGTCATTGCTGATTTTAAAATCCACCACTTCACAAGCAGATGAGTCCCATATCTAGACTACGATCAGCTCACGGCCACCCTCACTTCATCCTAGCAGACCGATTCAACATCAAGTCAGTGAAGCCCTGCACTCCACGGCAGAAACGTCACATTTCGGGTCAATGGCCATTTGGGTTAAAGGCAGGTCTCTCCCAAGTAAACAAACAAAACACATACACATCCACCCACAGTTATTCTAAAAAAATCCAGCTCATCAAAAGCAGACCCCTGTCATATCTAGACTATGATCAGCCCACATGCACCCTCGCTCCGTCATAGCAGACCAATTCCACATCAAGACATTGAAGCCATGCACTCTAAGACAGACACGTCGCATTTCAGGTCAATGACCATTACGACTGAAGGCAGGTCTCTGCCATGTGACTTCAGCCCCCGCAAGACCCCCTCCACTGATGATTTTAAAATCCACCACTTCAAAAACAGATCAGTCCCATTTCTAGACTCTACGATCAGCTCACGGTCACAACCAATTCCACGTCAAATCAATGAAATCCTGCACTCCGAGGCAGACACATATTTTGGATCAATGACCAATTTGGCTGAATTTAGGTCTCTGCCATGTGAAACGCAACCAACACCCCCACCACATAACCAACACCACTGTAAAGCTTCTCAGCCTCGTCAGACCATCGTATCCGTGTAGTCAGCGCTGTTCTCTCATCCCGGGATATGAGTCAGCCCGTCAAGTCACAACTGGCCTCGATCCCTCCCAGCTCCTTTTATTGTCAAATCTGCACCCATTGACAAGTCACCTGGAGGGCATCAATAACAAGTGAAGTCTCTGTGAACTTATTACACCCCCCCCCAAAAAACAGTCAGAAAGGATCAAATTCCCAGCGCTTTTTATCAAGGCACCGTGCTGCGTACCGCCAGCTTTTTATTTATTTATTTATTTATTTTTCCCCCCCGTATGCTGGTGACACATATACCTGTGTATTTGTACATTCGAGAATGAGACATCAATTATTTAGCCCTTTTTGGACACGAAATGTGCTTTTGAAACCGGAGCGCTGGCGAGGAGGAGCTCTTGAATAATTCACGGCGGGTCCATTCATTAGGTCTGCTCTTTTGTGGAGATCGCGGCCAGTCGCTGCTCGCCTATAAAGCTGCATTAGGGGACACTCGTCGGGTTTAACATCAGAGCTCACGGGGTGGGATAATCGGGGGATACTGAAGGTCTGTGGTGGGTTGGCACCCTGCCCGAGATTGGTTCCTTGCCTTGTGCCCTGTGTTGGCTGGGATTGGCTCCAGCAGACCCCCGTGACCCTGTGTTCGGATTCAGCGGGTTGGAAAATGGATGGATACTGAAGGTGTTAAATCTCTTGATTTCTCAGGATGGACTGGATAGTGCTGGAGGTGACACTTCTCTACGGAGTCCATGTCAAAGCTGACTGTCATGAGCTACCTCCCTAATTCAAAGGGAAAGCCAGCATTCCGCATTCACCCTCAATCTGTCTGCACCGCCATCGCAGGAGATACGGGAAGCATCACAACTTCCTTTAAAAAAATAAATACATAAAAATAAATAAACAAAAGGCAAGGCCACCATATTCCGGGCAAGACTTTCTGCTCAGACTCTGGCCAGCAAACTATTCCATTTTTACATTTTTTTTTCCTTGCTATACTTCCAGCAGCCACAACTAGCTCATGAAATAATGGATTTCTGGAGTGCGTTTAACATTCCCGTTGATCGCCAGCGCAGTTAAATAAATGAAGAAAAGAAAAAAAAACAGCAATGAAAAAGGAGGACACGTGACTAGTATACATAAAATAAAAATACGTTAGTCCATCCATCTCTCTTCTAAACCCACTTTACCCAGTGGAGCCTATTACAATAAAGGGAAGAAGACGGAACAATCCTTGGACGGGCTGCCGAGTCCATCACAGGGTGAACACACGCACAGAGCAGGGTCTCATTAAGCACCAGCAAGCGAATCCTGGTCGCTAAAATCTACTTCTGCTTAAACAGATCTCTCCCATACCCAGTGTATGATCAGCCCACTCCCACCCTCCCTGCATCCATCTTAACTGAACATTTCTATGTCAACTCAAAGAAGCTATGCACTCCAACCAAGGTAGACATAACCCATTTCAGATCATTGTCCATTTTATCTGAAAGCGGGTCTCTCCTGTTTAGTATCCCAATCCATCCATAGCTGTTATGATCCACCTCTTCAAAAACAGATCCCTCCCTTATCCAGTCTATGATCAGCCCACCCTCACTCCATCTTAGATGACCAATTCCATGTTAAGTCAATGATGCCCTCCACTCCAACCAAGACAGACATATTCCATTTCAGGTCAAAGACAATTTTGGCTGAAGGCGGGTCTTTATTATGTGAATCCAACCCCTAAGAAACCCCGACACCCCAAACCCCCCAACCAGACACACGCCCACAATAGCATGACTTAAAATCCACCTCTTCAAGATTGCTCCCATATCCACTCTATGATCAGCTCATCCTCATTTCATTTTAGCTAAGCAATTCCACATCAAGTCAATGAAGCCCTGCACTCCAACCAAGATAGACATATCCCATTTCAGGTCGGCGACCATTTTGGCAGAAGGCAGGCATCTGCCATGTGAATCCCAATCCATTGATAGTTGTTAAAATCCACATCTTCAAAAGATGATTCCTCCCATATCCAACCTATGCTCAGTCCATGCCCACCGCGACTCCATCATGGACTTGAAGCCCTGCACTCTGCCGCCTAACCTAAAATGGGAACACTCGTAGGAAACTCACACAGACACAGGGAGAACTCGCAAACTGCATGCAGGGAGGATCCTGGAAGCGGCTCCAGGACCTCTTACTGCGCTAACACTGCGCCACCGTGCCGCCCGTAAAAGTTAGTCATCTATATGAAAATATCTTAGCATATTTTATACAATCGAGAAGTCGCGAAGAGCCGGGTATCTTTAACGGGACGCCTGCTTTATTTCTTATGATCTCTGCCACCGTAAACCAAACGAGTCTCGACTTCAAAAAATACCAAATTAAGAAAAACGCTGCGTACGTAACCGAGAATATGACATTCTGTTATCGTTATTGTCTAAAGTCTTATATAGGAAGGCTGGACCATTTATTTTCTAAACCGTTGCGTGCTGATCATGTGAAGTCTTGGAAAGACGAAGATAATTCCGCGGCGGGAGCCAAGCCTGCAGTGTTCGCGAGTTCAGTGGTCGCGGACTCACGAGGTCATTTCAAACTACCCATTAAGAGTATTTTTTGGGAGATAATGTAACGGTTTGCGCACCTCAAACAGAACCCACTGAACGTCCGATCACAATTATCTTTCCCATAGGTGCGCTTGCTCCATGTCGACTCTTCAATTCCACCAGAGGGGGTAAACGTTGAACATTATTCAAGTTATTGTCTGTTTTTTTTTGTTTTTTTTTTACCTGCATTTTTTATTACTCTTTAATTTAATATTTTTGCTGCTGGAATATATGAATTTCCCCCTGGGATTAATAAAGTATCTATCTATCTATCTATCTATCTATCTATGTCAAGAATTTAATTAATAGCCAGAAATTATCAAACGTGATTTAAACGTCTTCGATATCAGATTTTATTTTTTACTAGATACATACTTTTGGACAGGAAGAAAAAAAACGTGGCGATACGCATTCGTGAAAAAATAACATGGAGAAGTAGAACCTGCGTCCGAACTCACTGTATCGGCAATGACGCGCCTGAGCCGCTGCGCCCCGTGCTTGCGGAAATGGGCATTAATAAAAACAATGATCGCCATCGTTCATCAGGCAGTACAGTCACATAGAATATCACGAATTAATCTGCTTTAAGCCACTGGTTTTAAGTATAGCTGGCAATAAAAAGATCGCGTATAGAGATTCAAGTTCCCCAGTGCATCTACATTACACATGGAGAACATCTCAGCAGTATACAGTACGATGTACAGAGAGAGAGAGAGAAAGAGAGAGAGAGAGAGAAATGACAGTGCCGAGAGGCATTGGATCGTGAGCAGATCACATTGTGCAACGCTGAGCGCGTTCACGTTAATGGGTGATTCATCGAAAACACAAACAGGAGCGGACAGCCGCTACAGAAAACACGCAGAGAGCCCACGGGACTCGCACAAGCGTGACAAAAATAATAATAACTGTAATAACTTTCGATGACACGTTTGCTGCAAAGAAAGCACTATAAGAGATACGAACTTCTACCAATTTTAGACTGTTATTTGTGCATTAGCTGCTATGGGGTATACAGTAAAGGTGCACATTTATTAGAATATAAGAGAATTGACAAGCGGGAGGAGACCATTCAGTCGATCGCGCTCGTTCGTTTAACTGTCCCGATTTCTCATCCCCATATTTCTTATTGAAACAAAAACTTAAGTATATTTTGCTAAAATGAATAAAGCACCGCTTCGTTAAGCACACACAGGTGAGTGCGAAGCCATCAGACAGGCGCGCGGGGAGTCGTGCGGCACACCTGGCAAGGCAAGCGTGGCTCCTGCGTTCAAGCTTTGGGAGTGCGATAGGAAGCTCGGGGTGAGGCGACAGGTGCGCAGCGCTGCTAATGAGGAGTCTCGTTCACCTTGGGCAGCCAGGTATGCCAGTCTGTTCCCCTAAGAAGCTATGTGTGTGCCCGGTGCAGCTTAGCGGAATACAGCAGCAGCCAAATTTCTCCATTGCTAGGAAAAACTGAGCAGCCCATATCTGCCGGCTTCCAAATCACACACATTAGACACACTAAGTTGTCAGACCTTGACCGAAATCACTCAATTTCGGAAGCTCAGATTACCCCTCTCCAATCCACCAGTAGACCTCTCCCCCATACCCTACCACCCCCGCCCCCCCCCCCCAAACGCACAAACACACACAAACCAAGTCACCCAATTCCCCTGCGCCCTCTAATCCTAGGTGCCTATAAGCTAATCGGGGTGTCTCTGCTTTTCTTTTCCCCATCCCGCTTACCTGGCAGGATTGCCGCCACCACTAATATCCAACAACTCGATAGCATTGCCACAGTCTGCTGTTGTTGATGTCTTTTCCCTCCAAAAAGATACGAATTAAATCCGATCGCTTCGCCCTTCCGGCACTTTCCAGATTCCAAAGGCTAGTAGAAGCAGCAGAGTCGACTACGGACCGGGAATGGACCCTCCGCCTCCGACAATCTTCCTCCGAGGCGGAGTGCGCGCTGCAGATCTGTACAACGGATAACGGGATCACGCCGGAAGGCACTCACGGACAAATCCCCTCAGTAATTCCAGGATGCGCGCTTGTTTACAGAGAGAGGCTCCCTCTCCCGGGCAGCCGAGACCTGTGAAAAGTTTAGCTATGCAGCTCCGTGATCCTCGAGTCTGCGGAGCTCCTCTCAGACTCAGCGTTCAGATGCGAGAATATATAAATATATAAGGAGCGCCGCAGAAAGTTCCCAGGAATACAATCAATCCTCTCCCAAGACAAAGGCGCACCGCAGCGCCGGCGGCTCTACTGGGTCTCTCCAGCTGTTGCACGGATCGGCGCTGGGGAGGAGAAAGAAGAGAAGGAGGGGGTCCTGCCAGCTGTTGCACTCCTCTTGACGACTCTTAACCCTCCGATGCTGGAGCTCTGGAGGGACTCCGGGGTGTGCTCGTCTCTCTACACGGCTCGGGTGGGCAGTTGTCCTTTGTCGTGTGGCCTCTGCCTGGTGGCGGTGGGGGGCTCTGGCCCTTTCTTGCGCGGCCTCGGGGTGTGGGTAGGGGGTGGGGTAGGGGAGTGGAGGTGGTGCAGAGGCTTTATGAAAATGATGCCCCTTTGCACGCGCAGCAGATCACTCGTTCTCCTTCCTCGCTCTCTCCCAAATGCTCCAAACCCTGGCAGGCTCGCGCTGAACGGGCACTCGTTCAGTGACGTCAGGGGCCTCTATGAAAATGAGGAGGGCGGGGCTAATTTCGGTCAGTTTGAAATTTAAAGGTATAGATGAAGAGGCTCAGATAAACTTCAGAGTTAGAGATAGGAAGGCAAAAAAAAAATGCTTCCGTTAAAACTAATCGATCCTTTTTAGATCCAATTTAAAAATAAGGATTAAATAGTGGACGGGTGGGTACTGGTCTTAGCAGAGTGGCCAATGGCGTCACATTGTTAAAGTTGCAAGGGACTTCGACATTTCATCCTCGAGTCTTGCAGCTACACTGTTTAAAACAAAGGTGTCATAGTGGTTCTTCAGGGGAGCTTTGTGGGAAGGGGAGGATTTTTGGTTTCAGAAATAACCATCCATATGAAGATTCCAGAAAAACGTATAAACATAAGACATTTGACAAACGAAAGGAGACTTTTCAGTCCAGTAGGCTCCTTGGTTTAGCTCGTGGCTAAGATGTCCCAGTATATCATCCACTTCCTTCTTAAAGGTTGTCAAGGTTTCTGCTTCAACTCCACATCTCGGTAGTTTGTTTCAGATTCCCACAACTCTTTGCATAAAATAGTGCTTTGTGACTTCAGTCCTAATTGCAGTTCCCCTTAATCAGGGCCATCTTAATGTATGGGCATAATCAGGGCAGGCGCCACCATTAAGGCGAATCAGGCATTTACCCTTAAGGATGGGGCAGTGGGTGGGGGGTGGCGGCAGCTGCACGGGTCAGCTACTGAACAGTGATTTGGCACACTAATAAACTTGGACTGGGCGGCACGGTGGCGCAGTGGGTAGCGCTGCTGCCTCGCAGTTAGGAGACCCGGGTTCGCTTCTCGGGTCCTCCCTGCGTGGAGTTTGCATGTTCTCCCCGTATCTGCGTGGGTTTCCTCCCACAGTCCAAAGACATGCCAGTTAGGTGGATTGGCGATTCTGAATTGGCCCTAGTGTGTGCTTGGTGTGTGGGTGTGTTTGTGTGTCCTGCAGTGGGTATATATATACTGTGGTGGGTTGGCACCCTGCCCGGGATTGGTTCCTGCCTTGTGCCCTGTGTTGGCTGGGATTGGCTTCAGCAGACCCCCGTGACCCTGTGTTCGGATTCAGCGGGTTGGAAAATGGATGGATGGATAAACTTGGACTAGGAGGCTAAATAACCTTGCGCTGGCACTGGGCACAATGGGCACTGGCCGTGGGCCCCAGGAGCTATAGGGTCTGCCACACATGTGCTCATGGGAGGCAGTCAATGGGCCTGCCAGGGGGTGGCAGAGTGCACTAACCCTTTCTCTTTTCCTCCTGCTGACCAGTTATGGGAAATTCTGCCCGGTCCTGATGATGTCACTTCCTGTTTTCCGGTCCCTGACAACCTCACTTCTGGTTCTGGCCCGATGACCTTATTTCTTCTGCATGCCTGACTTTAAAACTGCCATTTTGTCCCACATACATCAGTTCTGTCTTGAACTAAGTTTTGAAATTCGGTTTCTTTGCTCCTTCCACTGACCAGACTACAATATACTGGGTGGCTACTCCCTAATCCTTTTTGTGGCCTTTGTGTCCCTTATTCTGACAGGGCCCACAATGTTTCTGATGCCTATGTATGTTTCTGTTTGTATGTCCAAACAGGGTCCCCAGTGCACTACTTTGCCTGGGGGCCTATGATGCTGTTAAGACATTCCCCCCCCACCCCCACCCTTAATTTCCACTGCTGTCCTTGACTATGCAATCGACTATTTAGTTGAAAGAATTCTTCTGAATGTACTTTAGTCAATGTCTTTGAGGATTTTAAATACCAGGATTAGGTCCCCACGCAGTCTCCTCTTCTCAAGACTAAACAGGTTTAGGGTTCACCCCCTGACTCTGTCACAATAGTCCTGGTGATGCCCGTGGTTGCTCTCCTCTGCTCAGCTTCAGGTGCTGCCACATCTTTCTTGTACAGGGTATCCAGATTTTCAAAGTGCCAAACTGGGACGCTTGTGCACAGACTGACCAGACTGTGATGGTTCCAATACGGGACACAACTCCATCCATCCATCCATCCATCCATTATGCAACCCACTATATCCTAACTACAGGGTCACAGGAGTCTGCTGGAGCCAATCCCAGCCAACACAGGGCACAAGGCAGGAAACAAACCCCAGGGCAGGGTGCCAGCCCACCACAGGGGACACAACTCATTAGACACAAACAGAATTGAAGATTTAGGGGTTTTGGGAGTTCATCAGACCCCCCCCCCCCATGGAGTATTGTGCGCCTTGTAAAAATGTACTTGATATCAAAGTCCAGGGTGGTGGTGTCCTCCTTGCGTCTTTCAATCACCTTTAAAAGGGACAATTTATTAGGCAAGGGGACGTGATGCATAAAAACGGGACATCTCCTTAGCCAAACCTGAAATTGTGACTGTCCCAGTCGAACCAGGACACCTGGTCACCCTGTTCTTGACCAGAATTGCACACAATCCTGTAGGTGCAGGGGTCTCCAACTCTAGTCCTGGAGAGCTACTGTGGCTGCAGGTTTTCATTCTAACCCTTTTCTTAATCAGTGACCAGTTTTTGCTGCTAATTAACTATTTTCCTTTATTTTAGTTTACTTTTCTTGAGACTCTGACCGCTGAATTGATTATTTTTTCCTTAAACGGCACCTAAACATAAATCTGATGTGATGTGAGCCAACTAAGTTGGGGCCTCAAACTCCAACCAACTTCACTTCATTCAGTTTCTTAATTTGAAGCCAATTCTCGTTGCTAATTAAACCCGTTATTTAATTCCATGGCGCTCATTCTGCCATGGCAGACATTTCCAAAACTGTGGATTTTCTTTTTTAAGTGTGCTGTCAAAATGTTTTGTGGACCTGAGCAGATCAACATTACTGAGGCCTTCACCTTTCTTTATTTTCAGTTATTGTGTGATGGACACAGGTTGTTGTTTATGTGTTGGTACATTTTGGGTCTTAATATTGTTTGGTTGCTAATTAAGGAAAAAATAAATAATTAAGGGGCCTGAGTCTTAAGTTGTGCATCAATTAAAATTAAGGAAAAGAGTTAATTAGCAGCAAAATCTGGTCACTAATTAAGAAAAAGGGTTAGAATGAAAACCTGCAGCCACAATAGCTCTGCAGGACTGGAGTTGGAGACCCCTGCTGTAGGGTCTCACTAGTGCATTATATAGTCTGAGCATAACATGCCTTGATTTATATTCAACAGTTTTTATGGTGTAACCTAACTCTTTATTTGCCTTTTTGATAGCTTCTGCAATTTGAAAGATTCATTATTTATTTAGATTAGTATCAAGCTCCATAAATAACCATGACTAGATGATAACAGATTGATGAAATACCGGCGGGTTCCTGATTTTCAGAGGACTCTCGCTGAGTCTCCCATCACACAAACTAAGCTCAGGTTTACTCGATCCATCGTATCCTGTTGGGTAACCCATTTGACATGACTGATTTTAGGAAAATCCAAAGAACCAACGTCATATTCTTAGAGCCCTTCCAAGATCAACAAAGTCCTTAGTCAAGCTACGGGGAACCACACAACCCAGTAAAGAAACATAAAATGCAATTAAACAACCAGCATTTCTACGCGTGTACTTCCTGTGTTTTGGCTAATTCTGCACCCATCGACAGTCCCAAACGTAAAGGTGCCCAAGTGGTTCTTCACTCAACGTGGTAAACTGCAATTAAATAACCGGAAACTTGAAGAGTCAATGTTGAGTGTGTCTTGGCATTCAGTCCGGGCCCGGCTCTTATCCTGCTTGAGTGATCCTCCACTCTTTGTGATCTTCTTCTGAATAAAGAAAGCTTAAGAAATGGATGAATGGCTTTTAACAAACAAGTGACCTAAAAAAAATCACAAATTGACCCCATGCAATGAGAACTCTGAGAGAGAGAGAGAGCTGTAGGCGTTAGATATTGGATGGGTGGGCTGGTATTGGAAAGAAACATTTGGCGGAGAGAATATTTGAGACTTGTCAGTCAGTCATTGTCCAACCTGCTATATCCTAACACAAGGTCACTGGGGTCTACTGGAGCCAATGCCAGTCAGCACAAAGCAGGAACAAACCCCGGGCAGGTGCCAGCGCTCCGCAGGGCACACACACAGGACAATTTAGGATGGCCAATGCACCTAACCTGCATGTCTTTGGACTGTGGGTGGAAACCCACCCAGACACAGGGAGAACATGCAAACTCCATGATAGGGAGGACCCGGGAAGCGAACCCAGGTCTCCTTACTGCGCGGCAGCAGCGCTACCCACTGCTCCACTGTGCCACCATATTTGAGATTTGTGACCCATGGAATATGACAGTAGCAAGAAAAAAGCATGAGAATCCTTTGTGTACATTTCTCTATTATTCCTCCCCGGCTCACTTTGCTCACCAGCCACTTTGCATCTCTGCCACTCGCATTGTGAAGAGGGGGGCTGAAACTAAACGCTAAGGAGATGCGGTCGCTCCTCCGAAACCCCCTCTTAAACGGTGACACAATGGGAAACAAATACAGTTTTATTTTTACCTCCTCTTTGCTCGATCAGCTGCTGCTGCTGTACAGTGTGATGTGCATTTCGCACGGCGCTTCAAACATTTAAAAGCCTGTATGGAAGCCGTCCTACTCTTTGTCTTTTGTTTCCGGCCCTGGGCCTGGTTAAATCTCTTGGCATAAAGTCTCATCTTGCGGATGTGAGTTCTTGATATTTTTTAGTATATAATTTAAAAATGGAACAAGAACCTGAAAATCTAACAACGTCACATTAAAGTTCGATAAATTATGAAAAGAATGATACCAAACATATATATGTAGTTTTTAAAATAAGCCTGATTTAAAGCGTGACAGAAAACGGGACGTTAAAAATGTCATTGTTGCACTTCCGTTGCACTTTTAGGCTTAGGATTTGATAGATAGATAGATAGATAGATAGATAGATAGATAGATAGATAGATAGATAGATAGATAGATAGATAGATAGATAGATACTTTATTGATCCCAGGGGGAAATTCACATTCTCCAACATATATATATATATATATATATATATATATATATATATATATATATATATATATATATATATATATATATATACTGTGGTGGGTTGGCACCCTGCCCAGGATTGGTTCCCTGCCTTGTGCCCTGTGTTGGCTGGGATTGGCTCCAGCAGACCCCCGTGACCCTGTGTTCGGATTCAGTGGGTTGGAAAATGGATGGATGGATGGATATATATATATATATATATATATATATATATATATATATAGTACATTTATATTGTGAAAGGCGCTATATAGGTGCCCAACCTGACACAGACTAATAACGGAGGCACGTGAAAACTAAAAAAAATTTATTTTTCTTCACCTGTGGGACACGTCTTCCCCACAAGCAGTAAACAGTCCCAAAAGCACACCAAACAAAATAAAGCAAAGCACCAAAACAAGACCCACTCTTCACCACTACTCCTCCCGGCAGGCATTGTCCTCCTCCTCCCGACTCTGGCTCTTGGAGTGGTGGCTGTTGGCTTCTTATATAGCCCACCCAGAAGTGCTTCAGGTGATAACTAACCTAATTCAGGCTGCACTTCCCGGTGTGGCTGCTTTCCAGCCCACACGGGCTCATTAAGCCATTCAGCTCCCCCTGGTGGTGGCCACGGAGCCCAACAGGACTGAGCTCCAGTGTAACATAATTGTGGCCACAATGCAACCGAGGGGGGCTGCCACCAAGTGTTCTGGGGGACGTAATGTGCATCCCATGACTGCTCCCCTGGGTCCAGTGCCAAAGGGGCATCCCAGCCGGTTATGGGTCCCGGCCATCCGCCACAATATATGGCGTATAGCTAGGGGGAAGCAAGGGGGGACATCTGTCCCCAGGCGCAGCATCCAGGGGGTGCCAAATTTCCCTTCCCCATTACATTTTGGCAAACAGGAGGGGGCACAAAATCTTCGCTGAAAACCCTAGCTGCACCTCTGGGGGAGAGGGCATATTCAGGGATTCAGGGCAATATCTACCTCAGAATACGAGAGGGCAAAACCCCTGGCTCACCGCTAGGCTACAGGTTTCTTGCCTACTGAGGGCCAGTAGGTCCCATCTGGGATGTCATTGTGGACCCCCAAGAGTGCGTAGCAGCCACCCTACCTGACACAGACAGGCAGACACTAGTACTGTCCAGTATTCCACTTATGGAGCACGTTTCCTTGCTCCCCATTACATGGCCCGGTACAACAAAACACAATCCTTCTTTCTTCTTCCTCCTTTCCTGGCAAGCGTCATCCACCCCTTTCCGACTCTGGCTCCTCTGACAAAGTGAGGCGGCCCCTTTTATAGGGCACCCAGAAGTGCTCCAGGTGCTCCCAGATCCTCTTCTGGGTGTGGCGTAAGTTCTGCAAAGCAGAGCTCTGAAACCGTCCAGTGGTGGTGGCCACGGGCCCCAGCAGGGTTGAGCTTCTAAGCTCCAAACCCGTGACCCATCTGTGAGTCAGGGATGTTACCCTCTCATGTTCCGGGGGAGGTATTGCCCTGAATATGCCCTCTCCCCAGGTCCTTCCATCACAGGGGTGTCCCGGCCGTCTGCCACAATATATATATAAATGGTATGATCTCCATCAAAGTTACAATAATGAACAATGACAATGTGGTTTAACTAATAACATTGTTCTCGTACCTAATGAATACATCATTCACAGGGCAGGTTAGAAAAAGTAAGTGAACCCCTAGGCTGATGACTTTAACAAACTCTAGAGTCCAGAGTCCAACCAATGAGATGAGACTGGAGGTGTGGCCTACAGATACCGTGACCAATAAAAGAAAGCCATCAAATATTTTGAGATGTGCCAATCACAAGGAGTGTCTGCTGATGTGAAGCCTCAGAAGATCTACCATCAGGAATTGTTGATTTGTAGGAAGTTGTGAAGGTTGACAAAGTAATTCAAAGAGTTTAGATATTCATCAGTCCACACTTGGACACATTGTGTTGTCACACACGTGTGCATGGGAGGCAGCTGAAGGGCTCACAAAAGGATAATTTCATGCCAGACCAGGGGGTGGCATGGTGCACTAATCCTTCCTCTTTTCCATTGGTAGACCAACTATGGGATATTTCGCCTGGACTGGAGGATGTCACTTCCGGTTTCCGGGCCCAACAACATCACTTCTGCTTCCTGCCCCGATGACATCACTTCCCCTGTCTGTCTTTAAAACCGCCATCTTTACCTGTTGTGTTTGTTCTATTGTTGGACTGAAGTCTGTTGAGACCTGTTCTATGGAACCAACCTTTCAATTATGGCTGCCTAGTTCAAGTACACGGGCATCTGTCCCCAAACCTCTCCCTGTGTCTGTCCAATCTTTTCACAGTGGCGTAGTCGCTTTGGGTTGAACTCCCACCTCAGTAATTTCCTCACCTGCTGGACCGGAGCCGCCCCACCTTTTGTAAAGGTCTCTGTCTTTGTGGAGTTTGAATGAGAAGTCTCTTCTTCCAAGAGACCGTAACAAACCTCACGTACTTCCCCATTCCAGCATGGCTCTATTCTGTTAGCCCCCTTCACACTCTCCATGTGGACAATATCACATATTGACCCCTAGGATGGAGCTTATGCGTGGTCCTCCTGACCCGCAACCCACACTCCATACTTGGCCAATTGGATACAGTACCCTCCCACCTGAACCCAGAAGTGCTGGAGTTCATTCTTTAGGTCCTGCTCTTGTTTCTTCCTACAGGCAACCATCCTGCCGACTACGCTACTGTGAAAAGATCCTTGCCCAATGGAGTATAAAATGCACTCTTGGCCAGATTATAGCTGGCATGCACCTTTGGGATATGCATGACATTGTAACAACTAGGGGGTCCCATAGCACGTAGTTCCAAAACTGTACTTTCTAAAAATGTCCACTAGAGGGGGAAATCCTATCAAAAACCCTGGCTAGACACAAAAAGGGCCACGTAGAATCTTTATAAAATAGAAGTTTAATCACACATACATGTTCTTCAATAACAATGAAGGTCCATGGAGCAAAAAAGGCAAAAGGAATCACCCTTAAACAACAAGTCAATCCAGTGCCACCAAAGTCCC
Source organism: Erpetoichthys calabaricus (assembly GCF_900747795.2). Taxonomy (NCBI): domain Eukaryota; kingdom Metazoa; phylum Chordata; class Cladistia; order Polypteriformes; family Polypteridae; genus Erpetoichthys; species Erpetoichthys calabaricus. The sequence continues at coordinate 178,620,486 of NC_041402.2, read as the reverse complement.
GATACAGGAAGCCAAAACAGAGTATGAAGTTGATTCAAAAAAACACAATAGAAATACAAAGCACAACAGCTTTGTGAAGAATGGCTTCAGAATAAGAAAATCCAGCTTTTTGGAGTGGCTTAGTCAGAACCAATGCTAACTCAATATTATTATTATTGCTATTATTATCTGGTGGCATGGTGGCGCAGTGGGTAGCGCTGCTGCCTCACAGTTAGGAGACCTGGGTTCACTTCCCGGGTCCTCCTCCCTGCGTGGAGTTTGCATGTTCTCCCCGTGTCTGCGTGGGTTTCCTCCCACAGTCCAAAGACATGCAGGTTAGGTGCATTGGCGATCCTAAATTGTACCCTTTCGTGTGTGTGAGCCCTGCCGTGGGCTGTCGCCCTGCCCGGGTTTGTTCCTGCCTTGCACCTTGTGTTGGCTCTAGCAGACCCCTGTGTTAGGATATAGCAGGTTGGATAATGACTGACTGACATGACTATAATTATTATCATTATATTACTACTAATAATAATACATTTTATTTATATAGTGCCTTTTCCATGTTTAATGGAGATGCCGTGATTATCTCAAGAGAGCCATCTACACCAGACATCCCAAGAATAAGGCTGAGCTGAAGCAGTTCAATAATGAAGATTCCCCCTGCATGATCTCGCCAGTATATTCAAAACGAACCATCATGAACGGTGGGAGACCCTCTGGATTTTTAAGTCTGGTGGTAATTGCCAGGTGGCTCCATATCTTCTGGGACCACCCACAAAGCTCATGGAACATAACACAGGCAAAGAAAGTACAGCAGATAACTAAGAAAAGTAACATTAACATAAATAAATGGCCCAACCAAGAACAAAAGGACATACAATAAGACGCAGAAGCCCAGCCAGGAGAGGGACACTGGCAGAGCTATAAAACAGACAGGAGGCCTCGGCGTAACTTGTCATCCACACACAGGCAGTGGCCACATCGGGACACACAGACGGCCTCCCCCAATTTGTTTCTAACTTTGCGCTCCTGTTGCAATGCCAGGTGAAGCGACTTACTTAATAAAGCTCATTGAAAGTCCGTGGGGTGTGTGTGTGTGTGTGTGGGTGGTGTGGGCTGGGGGTGTTGAACTTGTAACTTTGCACTTGACAGTTCGGTTTGGGGGGGACCACTGCTGGCTAATGCAATGTTAAACCCTCAATTGCTTCTGTGAAGAAGTGATGATGATGATGATGATGATGGTGATGATGATGAAGAAGATGATGATGAAGATGATGATCAAAGTGGTAACTTGGGTAATAATTATCAAGATTCTTTTTGCAAGGTGTGACCAAATGGACGCCTTTTTTACACGGGTTGCAAACATCTGTGCAATCCACACCACTCGGAAATGCAGTGTGGCACAGTGGTGCAGACTTTGGTCTTCAAACCCTGAGCTTATGGATTCAAATCTTGCTGATGACACTGTGTGACCCTGAGCAAGTCACTTCACTGTCTGTGCTCCAAAGAGAAAAACTGAAGGCACATAGCCAGTCTTGTCTCAGATGTTGTAAGTCACCTTGGATAAATTGTCAATTGTCAACATACCTATAGCTTTCTGGGTTGCTCCCATGAACGAGGTAACCAAAGAAGGTTGAGAGATGGTGTATCTGCACTTACCATTTTGTATATCTTAAATATTTAATTTTTTTTTTCTTTTAAACTAATTCACACTGAAAGCGATTTACAGTGTTGCCAATTTTGGGTTTGCACTCCGGCCACTAGGGGTCACACTCTTTGCCAAAGCGAGTTACAAATCCCCAGGGCGGCATCCAGCAGCTGTGTTTCTATAATTAGAGGATTGACAGCTCATTCCAGATCACACAGAAGTCATGTGATTTGCAGTCCAACACTGCAGCCACTAGGGGGCTCTCCATCCAACTAAACAAGTTCCATATGACGGCGCTGAAGCCACTTCTGTATTTATATGTTTGGAGAAATGGCAGGTGAAGTGTCTCCTTCAGTGTCACACTGTGAGTCAGCAGGAAGGGGTCCTTGGCAGTGAAGCATTTTGGCCACTAGGGGGCCATAATGTTTGCAGAGAGACTGTAGATTCAAAAAAGCATTCAGACCCCTTTGCATTTCTGCACACTTTACTGTGTTGTAGATTTAATTGGAAATGGATACATTTGCTACTTTTGCCCATCAATCAGTAACCCCCCAAAAAAAGGTTTGCAATTGATTTACAATCTCTCATAGAAGTATTCAGACCCTCAATTGAGAACTGTGTAGAAGCCCCTTTGGCAGCAACCCCAGCCTTGAGTCTTCTTTGGTAAGTCTCTACAAGCTTTGCACACCTGCATTTGTACAGTTCATCCCTTTCTTCCTAGCAGATCCAGGAATGCAGAAAAAAATAAATAAATTAGCATCTGGCCGCCTCATCTATGGGAGGGCCTACTAAAGCTATGCATGTAAGGCGCTATAAAGGTTTCCATTCATCCACCGTTCACAGAGGCTAAGAATAGAATCTGACTTCATTTCCACCGACCTCTCTATGCAAAACAGACTGCTGATGAAAACTGAACAGCATGAGACGTGCCATCAGATAAGCAGGCCAGCGTCACTTTATCACCTTCTGAGCCGCTCCCGAGTGCCAAACTGCAGCCTCACGAGCCATAACTCGTGTGCAGCAAAACTTTGTAGGTGGGAGTGCAGATCCTGGATAATGCGGCACTCCAGGAAATAAAGCACACAACGGCAAACAAAAGGCCAAACGCCCACGAGTCTTCATTATGGCAGGACAGGTTTATGGCGTCTGGACGTGAGAACTTATCTGAGTTCCTCTAAAAGCTCCAGCAGAGGCGTCCGGAAGGACTGAGGGCTTCTTTTTCAGCTCCATTGTTCTGACTGATGAGATGCTGAACACGACAACATGACTTCAGCTGCAACCCACTTTTCATGGACCACCCCACAACTGGGGTGCACGTCCCAAAACCCTCCTAAGGGGTGCCCTCTCCACCAAGCACAAAGTTTATGTTCTACTAGCCACGGGTTCAAAGATAAGCAATCACGCAGACCTCAGTGTCGTCCCATATAATTTGCCCAGTGAGCGTCTCTGTCACCTCTCAATCCCACCCGGTGACGTCCCAAGTGATCGGGCGATGCCACTTTTCTGAAAAGAGCAACCACATACATCTTCTGAGAAGGAAGCTATTTGTTTATTGTCCTGTTGGCAGTTTGGGTTGGGTGGTGGTGGTGGTTGTTTGGGTCTGTGTGTGGGTTGGGGGGATTTGTGTTTAGCAGCAAGGAAATGAAGAAGGTGTCATAGCCTCGAAAGGCTTAAATCAAGAAAGCAAATTCAAAAGCCTCTGTAAATTATGGCAGGGGATGTACTGTGAAGCTTGCCGAACGCGCGCAGCTTGTGGCAAAGCCATTTCGTTTTAATTATTGCGCCACATAAAACAGCACTTCCACTGAAGTCACTCTATTAGAAAGTCATTACGGGTCTTTGGGGACAAATTTATAATTGTCTCTGCGTGACGCGAGTGGCTGTTTTGTGAGACTTGCGGGATGTCACTTAATAAGAAAAGGAGTGCGGCTGGGGGTACTGGAGCTTGCCGTCTGCAAAATGTTGATGCTGGCAGTAGGGATGTGTGTCTGGACCACAGCCCTCCAAAGCTCCCCCCCCATGGCCCCATCTACAGGCTCATCTTCACAGCACAGGTGTTACTGAAGAGCACACAAGGTCAGGCTCAGCTGAGTGGCTGCGCATCAGGCATGTCCATAAAAAAAAAAAAGAAAAGGAAAGAAAAACAGGCGCATCTGGACCCGTTACAGAGAACGGCTCTCCTGAGCTACCTGTCACATTTCCAAATATCATCTTCCTCGTTTTGGCAAAGCTCACACCCTTAAAAAATCTATCCACAGAGAATCACGGGAATGGGGGCTTAGCGTTTTTCTTATTTAAAGGGCACAGCTGCACCTGAAAGACACTCAAGGACTCTCCGGAATGAGCCACCGGATATCTGGTGGTATTGGAACCAGCAGCAAAAAAAAAAAAAAGGGTCTTGGGTAACGAGTGAGGAGCGCTGGCAGTGCCATGTCCATTCCAGCCATCTTCCTGTCATGCTTATAGTGGGCAGGGTGGCCCAGCAAGTGCAGGCCATAAGGCAGGATCAACCCCCCCGTTTCAGGGTGAACCCACACAAAGACACGGCAACACTGCCATCCCACCTAACCTGCGTTTCTTTGGACTGTGAAAGGAAACCCACACAGATATACGTAATATGGGGGACTTGATGACCACCTTGTTCATATGGGATGGGCATGTATATGATGAGAGAGACTTGATGACCATCTTGACAACATGAGTGGGGATTGCTGGCTGAGGTCCAGAAATCTCAAGAATTTTCAACGAGGGCCAGTAGCATTGTGGGCATCAGGAGGGCATTAGCTTGTTCAGGGACCACTCTATATGTTATGTAGAGACTTGATGACCACCTTGTTCATATGGGATAGGCATCACTAGGTGACAACCACGTAACATATAGAGTGGTATCAAAACCAGCTTGTTCAGATACCACCTTGTTCATATGGGATAGGCATCACTAGGTGACAACCACGTAACATATAGAGTGGTATCAAAACCAGCTTGTTCAGATACCACTCTACATAACATATAGAGTGGTATCATCAGCTTGTTCAAAGACCACTCTATATGTTATGTAGAGACTTGATGACCATCTTGTTCATATGGGGTGGGCATCACTAGGCGACAACTCTGTGTATTATGCAGAGACTTGATGTCCATCTTGTCAACATGAGTGGGGATTTCTGGCTGATATTCATAAACCTCAAAAATTTTCAGTGAGGGCCAGTAGCATTGTGGGCATCAAGTGGGTAGCAGCTAGTTCAGGTACCACTCTATATCATATGTAGAGACTTGATGACCACCTTGTTCATATGGATAGGCATCGCTAGGTGACAACCACATAACATATAGAGTGGTATCAAAACCAGCTTGTTCAGATACCACTCTACATAACATATAGAGTGGTATCATCAGCTTGTTCAGAGACCACTCTATATGTTATGTAGAGACTTGATGACCACCTTGTTCATATGGGGTGGGCATCACTAGGCGACGACCCTGTATATCATGAGAGAGACTTGATGACCATCTTGTCAACATGAGTGGGGATTTCTGGCTGATGTCCAGAAATCTCAAGAATTTACAATGAGGGCCAGTAAGCATTGTGGGCATCAAATGGGTAGCAGCTTGTTTTGGGACCACTCTATATGTTTTGTAGAGACTTGATGACCACCTTGTTCATATGGGATAGGCATCGCGAGTTGATGACCACATAACATATAGAGTGGTATCATCAGCTTGTTCAGGTACCACTCTGTATCTTATGTAGAGACTTGATGACCACCTTGTTCATATGGGATAGGCATCGCGAGTTGATGACCACATAACATATAGAGTGGTATCTGAACTAGTTTGTTCAGATACCACTCTATATGTTATGTAGAAAATTGATCACCACCTTTTTCATATAGGATGGGCATCGCTAGGTGACGACCACATAACATATAGAGTGGTATCTGAACCAGCTTGTTCACATACCACTCTACATAACATATAGAGTGGTATCATCAGCTTGTTCAGAGCCCACTCTATATGTTATGTAGAGACTTGATGACCACCTTGTTCATATGGGGTGGGCATCACTAGGCGACAACCCTGTGTATTATGCAGAGACTTGATGTCCATCTTGTCAACATGAGTGGGGATTTCTGGCTGATATTCAGAATCTCAAGAATTTTCAATGAGGGCCAGTAGCATTGTGGGCATCAAGTGGGTAGCAGCTTGTTCAGAGACCACCCTAAATGTTATGAAGAGTGTTGTGTAAAATTGAAAGTTTTAGAGATCTACTGGGTATACAGTATTCAAGTTGAGTAGTCTTAAAGGACTGGACAGGTTGCATGAGTGAAATGAATGGCTTTAGAGCGGTGGGACAGCAAGGACGTGCTGTAGGGCAGGAAGTCGTGTGAGGTCATCTGCAGGGGCCAGAAGTCGTATGAGGTCAACTGCAGGGTCCGGAGGCAAAGTCCGGAACAAGTGGAAATGAAGTGTTCAGTTGGGTTTTTCTTCTGCATGTCTGAGGGAAGAGAAGGAGAAGCATTAATGCTCAACGCCCACCCCTGGCCCAGCATGTCAGCACCCTGATTCGAACTATTCGACTGCCTCCAAAACTCACGCGTGTGACACTTGATAAGCACTTTGCTAATATAAGATGGGCATCACTAGGGGATGACCGTGTAATGAATGCAGAGACTTGATGTCCAGCTTGATCACATGACATGGGCATTGTTGGCCAATGTTCAGAAATCTCAAGAATAAGTGAGGGTGAAAAGCATTGTGGGCAGCCGCTGGGCAATAGCTTGTTCAGAGACCACCCTGTATATTATTAAGAGACGTGATGTACGCCATGCTAATATGAGATGGTTATTATTAGACGATGAGCTTGTGTATAATGTAGAGACTTGATGACCATTTTGATAGCATGAGATGAGTGTCACCAGGTGATGTGTAGAATCTGCAAGGCTAAACGGTATTGTGGGCATCTGGTGGGCAGCAGCTTGTTCAGAGACTCCTTCTGTGTACTATGTAGAGACTTGATGACCATCTTGATAGCATGAGATGAGTGTCACCAAGTGATGTGTAGAATCTACAAGGCTAAATGACATTGTGGGCATCTGGTGGGCACTAAAGCAGTTAGAGTATCCAGAAAGCCAGAACATAACTCAGCTGAGAAGATCAGACATCATGAAAGGCGCTATATAAATGAAAGCATTGACGCTGCTGGCCCTTCACACTATTATCAACCTGCATATTGTGCATGGACCTGATGACATCCTTGATATCAGGAGATAAGCAGAGAAGACTCAAGACCAAGTTGGGGCCTATAATATTATAAGTGTGCAGCAGCTTTCTCAGTGACCACCTTTAATGTAACATTGAGAGTTGCTGACCACCTTGCTAACATGAGATGGGCCTTATTATAGGATCACCATGTATATCATATAAGCTGGTTCAGATACCACTGTATATGTTATGTGGTCATCATGTAGCGATGCCATCCCATAAGAACAAGTTGGTCATCAAGTCTCTACATAACATATAGAGTGGTCTCTGAACAAGCTGCTGCCCGCATGATGCCCACAATGCTATTTGCCTTCATTGAAAATTCTTGAGATTTCTGAACTTCAGACAGCAACGCCCACTAATGTTGTCAAGATGGTCATCAAGTCTCTATCATGATATATAGGGTTGTCACCTAGTGATGCCCATCCCATTTTAGCAAGGTGGTCATCAAGTCTTTACATAAAATATGGAGTGGTCTCTGAACAAGCTGCTGTCTGCCTGATGCCCACTAAGCTTTCGGCCCTAACATTTTCTTGAGATTTCTGCATATCACCCAGCATTACCCATTTCATGATATCAAGGTGGTCCCTGCATAATGTACAGGATGGACATGTTGTGAAAGCCCATGTTTGAATGTAGGAATGGTGAGCTTCCATCACTCTGCTTTTTATAGCCCCTCTCATGATGCCATCCCAATGCCAATCATCTCAGGTGATTTCTGCTCTGGCCCTTTGGATTTTGAGCTTTATAAGCTGCTGACCACCAGATGCCAAATTAGTCCTGAAGCTTTTGAGCTTCACCCGATGACGTCACATGTCACATTAGCTGACTTCTGTGAATGAATCATTGTAGATGGACAAAGGCTCCTATACTAACCGGCCAGTGGTCCATGGTGAGGAACACCAAAGTGATTAGGGTTGTAGGTCAGACCATCAACAGCATGAAGTGAAAGAGACAAATTTACAGGAGAGCTGCTGTATGCTGCATCGTCGGCGGCAATTCAGCGATGGCATGAAGGTCAGGAGATGCAGGAAGCGTCAAGAACCTCAGGGGACTCCGCCAAGCAAATGGAAAAGCTTAAAAGCTTCCGCCATGTGGGCAATTAAAAGCCATCGAGTGGAATGTTTATAGTGAGCGTCACATGGCATGCAGTAGAAAACAGTACGAGGTGGGAAAGTGTTGTGCAGGCGCCAGTCCCAAAGTTGGCATCTGAAGGCTTCACTCCTTCAAAGTCAGTGTCACATCACCTTCAACAGAGCCGACTAGACATGGTGGCTTTCCCCTCTTTTTACGGCAAACTGACATTGTAAGGTTCCTCACACCGATCCCAGTTGTCATCCTCAGCCCTGACCATGGAAGTCAAGGCCTTCGGTCTCTCCAGGGGTCCACAGGTAGCAGTCTTCATAGTTTGGGCACCCTGGTGTCTTCTTCTCTGCCATTTGTCACCTCTGCTCTCTATTATAGACTCACGTGCCAGCTGTTTGGACTCCATGACGGCTTTAACATTTCATGTTCTTAGCCTCCCTGTCCTTCATACCCTTTTTCTTTTACATTTATTTAAATTTCATACACAGGAGGGTCCCTCCACCCATGTCATCTGTTTTGATTTTGACATTCTGTCCCTCAGACCCCCAAACCTCTTTAACTGGATTTGACCCCTCTGGCTTTTGACTTCTCTATTTGTTTGACTCCTTTGTCAATCATGCTCCCTGATTCATGGATAGCGGCCTTTGGTTTTCCGGACCTTAGTGCCCCCCCCCCCCCCATTCCCCCATAATGGCTTGGACTTCTCTGTAGGCGGAGCTTGAAGTGAAACCTAATAACTGGTGCTACTCCGTTTAGTCGGCACCTTGCACCTACTCGCCTTTCATTTTTACTTTTACATAACAACCTGTTAGTCTTGAGCCAGAGATGGAGGTCAGAGGGCCGCCATGCACTCTTGGAATGAATGGTGGGAGGGCAAGGTGGGGGGGGGGGGGGGTCCCCACATGAAGCTTTGAGCGCCACTGGTATGCTAGGAAACATTGATGGCACTTGACACACTGGCCCACCGACCCACTTCATGCAATGACTCCTGGTCTTTAAATTTGGATTTGACTTTTCGGCCCCTCAATGTCCCAGTGGTTTACCCCTTCTGGGTTTCCAGACCCCTTGTCATTTTTACTCCCAAGGCCGCCAGTTTTACACGCTCTGATTCCATCATTGACTTTGGTTTTGATATCTGTGACCCTCATCCTCCCAGATCTCTACGCTGATATCGACTTTCACTTCTCTGGCTTTCCTAGTCCCCCATAATGAATGTAACATTTCCTACAAGCCATTGGGGGACCCCCTTATATTTAATACTGATTTTGACTGTTGTCTCTGTGAACCCCCTAACCCCGAGACTTGACTTGACTTGCATTGTCTGTCAATCTTCAAATCCCCCCCCCGCCCCGCCTACCCCCATTTTCATCTCTGTCCCAGTCCCCTTCACCAGTTATCACTTCTCATGTTCTCTTGCAGCGCCTGATCGGACCCCTCTAGCTCCCTGAAGTGGAGTCTTCTGGGCTGATCGGACCCTTTGTAAGTTTCGGGCGCATCCCCTTCCTCCACTAACTGCGGTAATGATTTTGATTTTGGTGACTCTCAGTCCTCTCTATACTGTGCTTTGACGTTTCTTGCCCTCGGACCCCCAATTGTTATACTTGTTTTGACTTTTCTGTCCCTCCAAGCCTCATCACTTTAACCCGATTTGAACTTTTCTGCCCTTCATAGCTCCATTTCTCCATGATGGTTTTGAAATTCCTGGCAGTCAGACCCCATTAAGTTTTCTGTCCGTCCAAGCCCACCCCCCAGTACTCTCGGTGATAGTTTTGACTTTTCTGGCTATCACATGCCAGTTTTTTTTTAAATAATGGTTTCAATGTTTCTGTCCCAGTGAGCCTCAATCCTCTGTACTGGTTTTGACTTTTCTGGGTTTCTGACACCCACCTTTTATAATGGTTTCAACTTTTTTTGTCCCTTAAAGCCTTGGGATTCTCTGGATTGTTGGATTTTTTTTAATCTCAGAGCCCCCAATTCTCTATACTGGTTTTGATTTTTTGGCTATCAGACGCCATTTTTTAAAAAAAAAATAATGTTTTAAATATTTCTGTCCCACCAGGCCTCTGTCCTTTACTGTTCCTTGAAGACGTTTCTGGCCTTCATTTTCTGTCTGTTCTCATGGATTTAACCTTTCTGCGCAGAAGTTCTCCAGATTTTTGGACAATCATCTCGGCCCACCGCTTTGACCCCCCCTCCCCCCCCAGTTGTCTCTGCACCTCAGGTTTGACCCTTTGTGATCCTCAGTCTCCATCTCTGTACTGGTTTGGACATGTCAGACCCCTTCTTTCACTTGTAAGTTGATTATGATTTATAAAGGTAAATTGCGTAGAAACGTGTGGATGTCAGGTTTTATAAGTCGGATTTATTTTTTTGCCAGATGGCCGAGATGTACTTTCACACTTAAATCCACCCATAGTTTTATAAATGATTGCCCTACACAGTAAATCATGTTGGCCTTCACATCACTCTTTATTTATTTATTTATTTATTTTTCTGCTCCTCCATACCACTTTGACATTTCTGACTTCACATCCTTCTAGCAGTTTCTTCTTCGCTGTCTGAGCGTCTTACAGATCTTCACTTCTCCTCTCCACAGGTGTTATGTCTAAAAAATCTTTCATCTCTCCTTGTAGGCTGTCATCCCGCTTGTGTTCTCCTCGGCTGGACCAGCCATGGAAGTCTCTGGCCTTCCGAACAAATATAAGGAAGCCTGACAAGCGGTGATTTACTCTCGTGTTCTTCACGGCCATTTGTCAAAGTCCATTAATCAACGGGCGAGCCTGAACAGACCATCAAGTGATAATTGAGATGTAATAACCATAAAACTGAAAAGCAGGGCATAAGCGGCTCAACGAGTTTAAATCACCTGGCGGTGGGAGAACTGGTCAAATCAAGCTGGTACAATGGGCTGGGGGGGGGGGAAGGGGGGTCTGTGGACAAACAAATTTCAAATAACACCAAAGATCAAAGTCAAACCAGTGTGGGACACCAAGGGACTGGAAGCGAGCAGATCTTGACCTCCCAACGGATACAGTGCATCCGGAAAGTATCCACAGCACATCACTTTTTCCACATTTTGTTATTTTACAGCCTTATTCCAAAATGGATTAAATTCATTTTTTCCTCAGAATTCTACACACAACACCCCATAATGACAACATGAAAAAAGTTTATTTGAGGTTTTTGCAAATTTATTAAAAATAAAAAACTGAGAAATCCCATGTACATAAATATTCACAGCCTTTGCTCAATACTTTGTTGATGCACCTTTGGCAGCAATTCCAGCCTCAAGTCTTGTTGAATATGATGCCACAAGCTTGGCACACCTATCCTTGGCCAGTTTCGCCCATTCCTCTTTGCAGCACCTCTCAAGCTCCATCAGGTTGGATGGGAAGCGTCGGTGCACAGCCATTTTAAGGTCTCTCCAGAGATGTTCAATCAGATTCAAGTCTGGGCTCTGGCTGGGCCACTCAAGGACATTCACAGAGTTGTCCTGAAGCCACTCCTTTGATATCTTGGCTGTGTGCTTAGGGTTGTTGTCCTGCTGAAAGATGAACCGTCACCGCAGTCTGAGGTCAAGAGCGCTCTGGCGCAGGTTTTCATCCAGGATGTCTCTGTACATTGCTGCAGTCATCTTTCCCTTTATCCTGACTAGTCTCCCAGTCCCTGCCGCTGAAAAACATCCCCACAGCATGATGCTGCCACCACCATACTTCACTGTAGGGATGGTATTGGCCTGGTGAAGAGCGGTGCCTGGTTTCCTCCAAACGTGACGCCTGGCATTCACACCAAAGAGTTCAATCTTTGTCTCATCAGACCAGAGAATTTTCCTTCTCATGGTCTGAGAGTCCTTCAGGTGCCTTTTGGCAAACTCCAGGTGGGCTGCAATGTGCCTTTTACTAAGGAGTGGCTTCCGTCTGGCCACTCTACCATACAGGCCTGATTGGTGGATTGCTGCAGAGATGGTTGTCCTTCTGGAAGGTTCTTCTCTCTACACAGAGGTCCTCTGGAGCTCTGACAGAGTGACCATCAGGTTCTTGGTCACCTCCCTGACTAAGGCCCTTCTCCCACAATCGCTCAGTTTAGATGGCCGGCCAGCGCTAGGAAGAGTCCTGGTGGTTTTGAACTTCTTCCACTTACGGATGATGGAGGCCACTGTGCTCATTAGGACCTTCAAAGCAGCAGAAATTTTTCTGTAACCTTCTCCAGATTTGTGCCTTGAGACAATCCTGTCTCGGAGGTCTACAGACAATTCCTTTGACTTCATGCTTGGTTTGTGCTCTGACATGAACTGTCAACTGTGGGACCTTATATAGACAGGTGTGTGCCTTTCCAAATCATGTCCAGTCAACTGAATTTACCACAGGTGGACTCCAATGAAGCTGCAGAAACATCTCAAGGATGATCAGGGGAAACAGGATGCACCTGAGATCAATTTTGAGCTTCATGGCAAAGGCTGTGAATATTTATGTACATGTACTTTCTCAATTTTTTTTATTTTTAATAAATTTGCAAAAATCTCAAGTAAACTTTTTTCACGTTGTCATTATGGGGTGTTGTGTGTAGAATTCTGAGGAAAAAAATGAATTGAATCCATTTTGGAATAAGGCTGTAACATTACAAAATGTGGAAAAAGTGATGCGCTGTGAATACTTTCCGGATGCACTGTACCTGAGAAAGAAACGTGAAGGAGGTGCTGAGGACCACCAGATCTGGGCTGACATCTCAAGTGAGTCCCCACAGCACACAAGGAAAGGAGCCAGTGCTGGGCCGTCTTAACAGCATTATAGGCCCCCCTGGGCAAAGCAGTGCACTGGGACCCCTACCTACACAAAAAATCAGCAAGTCACAACATACATAGATTTATCATGGGGCCCCCCAGCAACTGCCCAGCATGCTCATGCATTTAGGGGTCCCTGAGCCAATGACATTATTAAAGGGTTCTTTGGGTGGGATGATCAGTGCAGGATTTACGTATAAACTACACAAGTTATAGCTTAGGGCCCCCGCCTTCTTGGGGGCCCCCAAAACAAGTTGTCCGAGTGAGCAATTGTCATATATACTTAAATATACTACAGCATTATTTGTCCCAATCAGGCCCGGCCTTAGGCATAGGCGAAGTAGGCGACCGCCTAGGGCTCCGGTGTCCGGGGGGCCCCGGATCGACTCCTTGGTCTAATTTTCACGCATTTCACAGAGCTTCCAGGGGGGCTCCGCCCCCCTCAGGGGGCCCCTGGACCCCCCTTTCGCCTAGGACCCCATAATACCTAAGACCGGGCTTGGGGATGATGTCCATAATGATTAATCAGTACTAGACTTCTACGAACAGTTGGGGGGGGGGGGGTGTTAGTGTACAGAGCGCCCACCCATCCCCCCACACTTTCGACCTTCTCTGTACAATTTACCGCTTGCTCCATATTCATTAATAGCACACAAAGAATTGACGAGACCACCCCAATGTGTCCGGACCCCCCTCATAGACTTTACGTTGAAACTTTATAGAAACGGTGCCCCCAGTGGATTTTCGAGTGGATGGTCGAGGCTGGTTTGGGTAACCTCCCACCATATACCTAAATCCGCCAGTGCAAGGAGCTATACAATGTGAAAGAGAGGCCAGACCACCACGCCTACACCGGAAGCCCTTTGAACTTGTCCGTCCGTCCGTCGTCCGATTTGCGCTCCCTGCCGATCGAGAAACACGCGGCGCCGCGTGTCAGCATCGCACAGGCATCAGCCGCCATGCGAGTGCTTCTCTGCAGAGCCTGGGGAAGCGGACAGATCTATTAAATTACTGCAGTGTGTGCTTGCGCCCCAGACTCTTTCACACTGCAGTTTCCTCTAAAAATCAACTGCAGAGACGGGAGTTTTCGGAGCGGTGACTCGAGCGACTTGCAAATGGAAGGCGGAGGGAAGGGAAGGGAGCTACCACCACCTCCGCACGCTCTAATAGCCTGAGGCAATATGAAGGTAAGGAAGGGAAGGCAGCTATAACACAACCCCACCCCACCCCATACACAATAGTGGGATCACAACAGACGAGGTGATGCTGCAGGCTACCAACAAGATGAGCCTAAAAATGCCATACTGTCTCCGAAAAGCTACACCACGCTTCGTCTCCAGCAAGCCAGCGCCGAGGAGAAACTCGACCTGAACGTGAAGGCATCTGCAGCCTCTGGGGGGCTTGTGCGCTTGTCTAAACAGACGGCGTGTGGACACTTTAATACAAGCAGCAGTCTGCGATCGTCGTGACAATGAGCGCCCACTGGAGCTGTGTAAGCAACTTTAAGGAGGGAAGGTTCAATGCGCGCACACGTGCCCCACTCGCGCGCTAGAAAGACGTGCTGCGCCCTCTACTGGCCGCAATCGCATTCAAGTCGCGGGCGGTTCCAATATTTTTTTGCATTCTATGTCAACTCACTTTTTAACCCGCTTAATCCTGATCAGGGTCGCAGGTGGGTGGTTGGAGCCTATCCCAGCTAGCATAGGGCGCCAGGCAGGATCAAAACCCGAACAGGATGCCAGTCCATTGCAGGGCAAAACACATCTCAAGCACACATTAGGGCCTGTTTGGCATCTCTAAATCACCTAACCAGCATGTCCTTGAACAATGGGAGCCAACCGGACCACCCGGAGGAGACTCATGCATACACAAGGAGAACATGGAAACTCCACGCTAGGAAGATTTTTGCATTTGCGTTTTCTTATTTTGAGTGTCACGGTGGCTCAGTGGTTGGTGCTGCTGCCTTGCAGTAAAGAGACTGGGGTTTGTGTCCCCATTGTCTGCGTGGCTTTCCTCCCACCCTTCAAAAGTTAGGTGGTCTGGTAACTCTAAACTGGCACTAGTGGTGAGGGTGTGGGTATGTGTGATGGACTGGTGCCCTGTCCAGGGTTTGTTTCTCCCTTTGTGCCCTATGCTGGTGGTTAGAAAATAGCATGACTTTTTTATATGATTGATACAATTGGTCACACGTCTCTTAATTTTTTCTGTTCCATTTGGACTACAGGCAGGTGAAGTGACTTGCTCAGGGTCCCACACAGTCCCAGTAAAGGAATTTGATCTCAAAACCAAAGGGTTGGAAGTCCACAGCTTTAATTACCAGTGCCACACTGCCTGCCCATTAGTCAACTGTCATGAAGAGTGCCACCTGGTGATGGGTGGCTAATTTGATTCTGTAAAGAAAAAAAAAAAACACCATTGTGAAATAAAATAAATAAATAAAAGAATGTTGATTTTGCCATTGTAAATTAACATTGTTCCCTTTTTCTGTTCACGCATGATCAAATTGTATTACAGATCAGTTCTCTTTTGGACTGGATGAAGTCCTACCTTTCTGACTGATCCTTTTGTGTCTCCTGGTCTAACTCCTTGTTTCTCCCACAGATGTACCCCAATGATCCATCTTGGGTCCACTTCTCTTTTCTCACTCTACCTACGCACCTTAGGTGATGTTATTACTCTCATAGCTTCTCCTACCACCTGTGTGCTGATGATGCACAGGTCTTCCTCTTGTTTCCCTTTTACACCCCACAGGTTTCATCCCAGATCTCCAGCTGTTCCATCATGGATGAATGTTCATCACCATAAGCGTGACCTTTCAAAGTCCGATATCCTGAACTTGCCTTCTGATTTGTCTCTTGAAGATGGCACCCTTCCACCGTCAGTCATGGTCAGGAATCTTGATGTGACTCTGGGATTCTCACTGTAGTTAATCAAACAGATTTCTTCAATGACCCAATCCTAGTGTTTCTTTCTTCATCATTTTCAGAGGATTCAGCCTTTCCTCACTAAGTATACTACTCAACTCCTCGTTCGGCCATTGGGTCTCTCCCTGGCTGGATTAAGACAGGGACTTCCTTCATCTGCTATCTGAGCTCTCCAGCTCCTTCTGGCTTTCTCTGTGCCACATTTCACTCCTACAATGTCTCTGCTTCGGTCGCTCCACTGGTTTCCAGTTGCTGCAAGGATCCAGTTCAAAAACTGCAGTCTTGAATTATCGTTCATTGAATTGTTCTGCTTCTCTGTCCTTCCAGACTTTGGTCTCTCCATACACTACCGGTCAAAAGTTTTAAAACACCTCACTTTCCCCAGTTCTTCACATTTAGATAGATAGATAGATAGATAGATAGATAGATAGATAGATAGATAGATAGATAGATAGATAGATAGATAGATAGATAGATGTGAAAGGCACTATATGATAGATAGATAGATAGATAGATAGATAGATAGATAGATAGATAGATAGATAGATAGATAGATAGATAGATAGATAGATAGATGTGAAAGGCACTATATGATAGATAGATAGATAGATAGATAGATAGATAGATAGATATTAAAGGCACTATATGATAGATAGATAGATAGATGTGAAAGACACTATATGATAGATAGATAGATAGATAGATAGATAGATAGATAGATAGATAGATAGATAGATAGATAGACATGAAAGGCACTATATGATAGATAGATAGATAGATAGATAGATAGATAGATAGATAGATAGATAGATAGATAGATAGATAGATAGATAGATAGATAGATAGATAGAAATGAAAGGCACTGTACAATAGATAGATAGATAGATAGATAGATAGATAGATAGATAGATAGATAGATAGATAGATAGATAGATAGATAGATAGATAGATAGATGTGAAAGGCACTATATCATAGATAGATAGATAGATAGATAGATAGATAGATAGATAGATAGATAGATAGATATTAAAGGCACTATATGATAGATAGATAGATAGATAGATAGATAGATAGATAGATAGATAGATAGATGTGAAAGGCACTATATGATAGATAGATAGATAGATAGATAGATAGATAGATAGATAGATAGATAGATAGATAGATAGATGTGAAAGGCACTATATGATAGATAGATAGATAGATAGATAGATAGATAGATAGATAGATAGATAGATAGATAGATAGATAGATAGATGTGAAAGGCACTATATGATAGATAGATAGATAGATAGATAGATAGATAGATAGATAGATAGATAGATAGATAGATAGATAGATAGATAGATAGATAGATACTTTATTAATCCCAAGGGGAAATTCACATACTCTAACAGCAGCATACTGATAAAAAACAATATTAAATTAAAGAGTGATAACAATGCAGGTATAACAGACAGTAACTTTGTATAATGTTAACGTTTACCCCGCCGGTGGAATTGAAGAGTCGCATAGTGTGGTGGAGGAACGATCTCCTCAGTCTGTCAGTGGAGCAGGACGGTGACAGCAGTCTGTCGCTGACGCTGCTCCTCTGTCTGGAGATGATCCTGTTCAGTGGATGCAGTGGATTCTCCATGATTGACAGGAGTCTGCTCAGCACCCGTCGCTCTGCCATGGATGTCAAATTGTCCAGCTCCATGCCTACAATAGAGCCTGCCTTCCTCACCAGTTTGTCCGGGCGTGAGGCGTCCTTCTTCTTTATGCTGCTTCCCCAGCACACCACCACGTAGAAGAGGGCGCTCACCACAACCGTCTAATAGAACATCTGCAGCATCTTATTGCAGATGTTGAAGGACGCCAGTCTTCTAAGGTAGTATAACCGGCTCTGTCCTCTCTTGTACAGAACATCAGTATTGGCAGTCCAGTCTAATTTATCATGCTGCCGCACTCCCAGGTATTTATAGGTCTCCACCATCTGCACACAGTCACCTCTGATGATCACAGGGTCCATGAGGGGTCTGGGCCTCCTAAAATCCACCACCAGTTCCTTGGTTTTGCTGGTGTTCAGTTGTAGGTGGTTTGAGTCGCACCATTTAACAAAGTCCTTGATGAGGTTCCTATATTCCTCCTCCTGCCCACTCCTGATGCAGCCCACTATAGCAGTGTCGTCAGTGAACTTTTGCACGTGGCAGGACTCCTAGTTGTATTGGAAGTCCGATGTAATTAGGCTGAACAGGACCGGAGAAAGTACAGTCCCCTGCTGCACTGTGCTGCTGCCCATTTTTGAAATACGAAATCAGTTGAAATGCAATGAATGACCTAAGAAAGGTAAGCAGTAAACTGCCAGAGGTTTAAATTGAAAGTTTAGGTTAGCAAGAACTGAACAAAAGAGGAAATATCAGAATATTACAAATGGGTCTCCATCAGGGAACAACTAATAGGTTACAACCTACAGCTGTCTGCAGCAATTCAAGAGAATGAAGCTTACAAGATGAAGCAAACAATTTGCACCGGTGTCCCAACTTGTGTTGATTACTTTAAAAACTCTCTGTCTGCCTTAAAGCACTGTGTTACTACATCCTATGAAGTACGACTTGGACAGTATTACACTGTAGAAAGGCAACGGCAATTAATAAATGAATTGAGACAGGGTGTTATTACCCTTAGAAGCGGAGGTCTTTTATTTAGGGAAACTGCAAGTGTCTGCAAGTCCAGTGGTGTCCTACGCAGTCCAAAGGCAATTAGAAACTGGAAGAAACTCTGATAGGAGTCGCCATCCAATCAGAACACAAGCTTCTGAGGGTCACCTGATTGGCACCTCACAGCACAAACAGCTTCAACCGCAGCTTAACAGTGCATGTCGACATAAAACAAGTGTCAGTTTGTACTGTGAAGAGGAGACTTTGTGCTGCAGGTTCGAGAGGTCCAGTAGCAGTGAGAAAGCCATTCCTGAATGGACAGAATAGTTGCTTGAAATACCGACTGAGGACTACTGCAGAGTGGAAGAAAGTCTTATGGAACTGATGAATCAAACTTTGATATCTTTAGATTATCACGTAAGGTGTTTGTATGCCGTCGACATGGCGATGGTTCCTCGGTGTGTGACACCAACTGTCAAACATGGAGGTTCAAGTGTGATGGTCTGGGGTTCTTCTACTGGAGGCAGAGTTGGTGAGTGGCACAGAGTGATTGGCATTCTTTATCAAAAGGGTTGCCACAGTTTGGCTGTTATATCAGCAAAAGGTGCAGGCTACTTTGATGAATCAACAATTTCAATAAAATTTTGTACAGTTAATTATTCCTTGACTTATTTTTTTTATTTGCCATTGTGAATTTGTTCTATGCCTCAATTTCGTGAAACATTAAGACATTAAACTTTGTGCATTTCCATCCAAACTGAAACAACTGAGAGGTTCTAAAACTTTTGACTGGCAGAGTACATCCCTACAAGAAGACTCCATTCCTCCTCTCCCTCTCTGCTGACCTGCAGACATGCCAATACTGGACAATGCTTCTTCGTTCCTGCACCAGACTTTTCAGGATGACCTCTCTTTAGCTATTTGAACTGTTCTTAATGAAGGTGTTGTCACACACATGTGCATCAGAGGCAGCTAAAGGGCTCAAATGAAGGAAATTCTGTGCCAGACCAGGGGATGGCAGAGTACACTAATCCTTAGTCTTTTTCATCGGCAGACCGGCCACGGGAAATTTACCCTGAATCTGAGGACATCATGTCCGGTTCTGGGCCTTGATGACGTCACTTCCGGGTTTGGGCCCAAGGACAAAATTTCTGTTTCTGGGCCCGATGTTGTCACTTCTGATTCTGGGCCTGATGATGTCACTTCTGGTTTTGGGCCTGATGATGTCACTTTCCATTTTCTAGGCTGAGGACATCACTTCTGGTTTTCTGGGCCTGGTGACGTCACTTCCGGTTCTGGGCCTAATGATGTAATTTCCGGGTTTGGGCCCAATGATGAAACTTCAGTTTCTGGGCCCGATGATGTCACTTCCGGTTTCTGGGCCTGATGATGTCACTTCTAGTTCTTGGCCCGATGACGGCTGTGCCGTTTCTGGGCCTGATGACGTCACTTTCCATTTTCTAGGCTGATGACGTCACGTCCGGTTTTCTGGACCTGGTGACATCACTTCCCGGGTCTGGACCCGATGATGTCACTCCCGGTGCTGGGGCAGATGACGTCACTTCCGGTTCCTGTTCCCGATGACGTCACTTCCCCTGCCTGCCTTTAAAGCCACCATGTTTGCCTGTCCTTTTGTTCTCGTTTTGGACTGAGTTCTGTAAACCTTGAACCACAATCTCCTTTTTAGACAAACTAATTCAAGCCCCCAAACCTCTTTCTGTGTCCGTTGAATCCTTTCACAGTGTCTTTTGAGAACGCACATTTTTATGAAGTGTTTTGGGACTGTCAGAGTCTCTTCCTCAGGACGGCTGATGTTGAACTGACAGAGACATTTGGGGCGCTGATGTCCAGTGTCTCAGTTGGGCTATGTGGTATTACTCCCACTTGTTCATTTTTTGATCTTTTTCTCAGTTGCTTTTGATCCCTGCACCTTTTAAACACTCTGTTATATGTATTATAACTTGCTTTGTAAGTCACCTTGCATAAAGGTGTCTGCTAAATAAATAAATAAATAAATAACAATCATAATATTAATACCTGACTCGAGGTGTTCCGTTCAACACTTAGGATGGATGTTAACTCCATTCAAAACTCTATAGAGTCTATTGTGATAGACCCAGGGTGTCAGCGAACCCCACACCCCCAAACATGATCACACCATGAGGCTTCAGATAAAGGAGTGTTCATTCAACACACTTCCACAACGTAACAAAAAGCACACAAACATGGCTTCTTTCTTTCTATTTGTTCACAATATGTCTCTTCTTCCCACCACACTACCTTCCTCCTGTCGAGTGTTGCTCTACGTCCTCCCAGCTCCGACTTGCCTGGAGTGCATCCCCTTTTATTGAGGACCTGGGAGCACTTCCAGTGCCAGGGCCACTACCTAATGGAAGTACTTCTGGGTCATATGGAAGTCCCTTATCTTGGGCAGTGGATCTCCCTGCAGTGCCCCCTTGTGGTACCCATGGACTACAGCTCCCAGCATTCTCTGCTGGTTCCCAAATGAGCGCCGGTATGAAGGGTTGCTGCCATCTACCACTTGGGGGGAAAAGAAAGTCCATAGTGATCTCTTCCACTTCTGGTGGACTGTCTGTCAATCTAGTCTGGCCATCACTTCCTGGTCTGGCCGCTTTCTCGTCCCTGTCTGAGATGCCTTCCAGGAGCCTCCTTTCCAGGTAAGGAGCCATCCCCTCTTCTGTCTGCCATGCTGGTCCAGCCCATGTGGTATCTACACTATAGAGTGTTATAACGTCTCGGGTTCTCGAGTTGTTGAACGCCTCACTGTCTTTCGGCCATCAGGTGCCATCTTGTCTGTTACCCACAGGCAGAGACACTGGGCCTTCATCACAGAGGTGTTATTTTGAAATCTCGTTGCCTATCCAAAATGAACCTCACAACCACTTTTCGACACCCTTCCTCCAGGACGTCTGACTTTTCAGCACTGATTACAGTTTTCAAATAGTTAAACACCACAAGTACAACGTGGGCTCTAAAAGGCCACAATTAGAGCTGAAAAATGAGCGTTCCACAGAAAGTCCCACAGGGCTTCTGGCTCACCTTGAAAGTTCGCTCATGTGACTCAGTTCATCTGCTCTTGTGTTAATATATATTTATTTATTTATTAGACTCTCATTTATTTTTTCCCTGACATTTGAATGTGCTGTGCTGCTAAATGATTTCTCATGACACTGCGTGTCCTTACCGCTGTTACACATGTGCGCATGGGAGGCCCGCTAGAAGGACCAAAAGAACGTAATTCTACACCAGGCCAGGGGGTAGCGGGGTGCAGTAAACCTCTCTCTTTTATCTCTGCAGATCAGACATGGGAAATTCATTTTCCAGGCCCATGATGTCACATCCGTTTCCAGCCCCATGACGTCACTTCTGGTTCTAGCCCCATGATGTCACTTCCTGTTCCAGCTATAAGACTGTGACTACCTGTTCTGGTCCCTAGGATGTCACTTCCTGATCTGGCTTCAAGAACGTCACTTCCTGTTCCAGCCACCAGAATGTCACTTTCCGGTTCTGGCCCCATGACATCACTTCCTGTTCCGGCCCCCCGAGGACGCCACTTCCGGTTTCGGCCCCCAGATGACGTTACTTTGCTTTAAAAGCAAGACACCCTCTACTTGTATTTGTTCTGTTTTGGACTCAGCTCTGTACACATCTGTACAATGTATTCTGCCTTTTGTAGCCAGGATTCAGATGGTTGCCCCAAACCTTTTTCTCGTGTCAAGGCTCTTTATTTTCACACTGCACTACGGCTTGATGGACCTATTAGGCTTCTCTGGATGAAGATGGAGTTGGAATTGTGTTTCCTTATCGCTCTGAGTTTTGTCGCTGAGTGTTGTGGGACGCATCTTGTATAAACTGAAGATCGATCGATTCAATGATTAAGAGCCGGATCTGTTGATTGTTTAGAAGGCATTTGATAAGATCTCACTGGATAGGGTGGGAATTCAGGGGGTAGTGTGTACATTCCTAAAAATCAACATGCCAGGGTGGTCCTTCAGAGATGATGCCATAGGGGGAACCGTTTTTGGTTCCCTTAAGATCCTTCATATGAAGGTTCCAGAAAGAAACTGTTATTCATTTAGATCTATAACAGGCTCCATAGAGTGAATAACTCTGTATAGATGGTAACAGATTTGTGAAACACCAATGACTCTCGCTGCACCACAGTTCTGGTGGTCTTAATCTGTTGGTGTCCTGCTAGGTAGCCTACCATTAAAGATTTTATTTTCCATAGTTCTATTTCCACATATTAGGAAGCTTTTCAAAGTACAAAGAACCAACTTTATATGCAAAGAATCCTTCCCAGGATGCAATGGTGCTTGATCAAGCAATGGTCCTATGAAGGAACCATAAAGTGCCATTAAAGAACCAGAATTTTAAGAGTGTGTGCGTGTGTGTGTGTGCTCCTTAATGGCACTTCACTGGGAGGTCAGACTCATTGCAGAGCCATCGCTTAACATTCTGGGATGAGCTCAACAGTTATGAAGTTGGTTCTTTGGGCTTTGAAAAGGTTCATAATATGTGGAGAAAGCAGAAATGTGTAATGTACAGCAGGCGACCTAGCAGGACATAAAGAGATCACAACAAGCTGAACTGAGCCAGAGTGATTGTGTGTAGAAGAAGTCCGTTAAGAATCCCACGCTCACTGGCACTTCACAAATCTCTTATCACCTCCTCATGGCTAGTTAGGAACACCACTACGACTCGAAATCAATAAAAAGGGTCTTTCTGGATGCTTCATGTGGACGGGTCTTTTGGAAACCAAAACTGTTTCTCCTGCGGTGTTGCTCTGAAGACCCATTTTGGCACCTTGACTTTAAGGGCCGTGGGCGGGTGCAGAACTTCAAAGAGTTCCATTAATTTTTTTGAGCAGTTTATTATATTATCTACCGATATTTTATTATATACTGCTATTCATGTCTATCTATCTTAGCCATTAAGTCACACTTCCTGCTGTTAGAAGCAGAAACACAATTTTAATCACAGAAGGGTGGCATGGTGGCACAGTTGGGCAGTGGTGTTGCTGCTGTCAGGATTAGCGCCCTGAATGGAGTTTGCACGTTCTGTCCATTTTGGGTTTTTTGCTCCGATTTCCTACCATGGTCCAAAGAGGCGCAGTTCAGTCACCTTGTCCAAGGATTGTCCCTGCTCTGCACCTTAAGTTTAATGTGATGGGCGGCTCCAGCTACCCTGAGACCCTGCATGAGTGTGGAACGCATAATCAAAGAAAAGTATAGTCATGTGCAAAGGAGAAACATAAACAAGAATTAGCAAATTGAGGAAACTTAATTAATAACCGAAATATTTCATATAGTGGGCGGCATGGTGGCACAGTGGGTAGCGCTGCTGCCTTGCAGTAAGGAGACATGGGTTCGCTTCCCGGGTCCTCCCTGCATGGAGTTTGCATGTTCTCCCCGTGTCTGCGTGGGTTTCCTCCCACAGTCCAAAGACATGCAGGTGAGGTGCATTGGTGATCCTAAATTGTCCCTAGTGTGTGCTTGGGGTGTGTGTGTGCCCTGCGGTGGGCTGGCGTCCTGCCCGGGATTTGTTCCTGCCTTGTGCCCTGTGTTGGCTGGGATTGGCTCCAGCAGACTCCCGTGACCCTGTGTTATGATATAGCAGGTTGGAAAATGACTGACTGACTGACTGAGTGATAAATGATTTAGATAGGAATTTAAATAACAAGCTGGTTGCAGATGACACCAAGCTCGGTGGATTGGCAGATTATGTAAAATCTGTTGAAGCACAGCAGAGGAACTTGGACAGCAGACAGGCTTGAGCACATTTGAAATGTAATGTATGTGAATATAAAGTAGTACACGGAGGAAGTAAAAATGTGAGAACGTAAGAAACGTGACAAACGAGACGCGACCATTCAGTCCATTAGGCTCCTCTGTTTAGCTCAAAGGTTCTCAAGGTTTCTGCCTCATCTCCATGTCTTGGTGGTGCTAAAGTTGTTTTTGTTTGGTAGCACAATGTGCGAACAGAACTGCCTCTATGGAGACAAGATGGCAGTTTTAACAGCCCGTAAAGGAAATGACGTTATCGGTGCAGGAACTGGGAGTGGCGTGCTCGTGCCCGGAAGTGACGTCATCCTTGGTGCCGGCAACAAGCGGGATTTCCCGGGAAAGGTCTGCAAGGGACTGAGAGAGATAGTCAGTACACTCCACTGCCCCCTGGCCTGGCGTAGAATTACTAGTGTTTAGGTCCCTTCAGCTGTTTCCCATGCGCACGCATGTGACACCCTTTATTTCCATTGATGTCTTCGGGTACACAATGCATCCCTAAGGTGAAAGATTTCTGCTGGATTTGCTTTATTTAGGCTCAGAACTTTTCTTTTGTTTTAATTTTCTTACTTTATAGACATTTTGGTGGGTGTTCAGACCAATGTGTGTGTGACTATTTATTTAATTATGTTTTTATGTATTTGCTGTACTTATCTACCTATTTATGTATTTATTTATTTAAAGAGCTTCTGTTAAAAGCCAAATGTCCCCCTGAGGAGAAAGAAAGTTGTGTTGGTCTAACTTTAGGTTTGGATACACAATGGGAGGTCTGAAAATTGAATGTCCACATTATGAGGAGGATTTAGGAGTTGCAGTGGACTTGACACTATCAATGTCCAGACAGTGTTCAGAAGCCATTAAGAAGGCAAACAGAATGTCAGTTTATATAGCGCCTTGATGTGTGGAGTACAAGTCACAGGAGGTGATGCTGAAGCTTAATAACGCACTGGTGAGGCCTCATCTGGAGTACTGGGTGCAGTTTTGGTCTCCAGGCTACAAAAAGGACATAACAGCACTAGAAAATGTCCAGAGAAGAGCAACTGGGCTGATTGAGGGGCTACAGGTGATGAGTTATGAGGAAAGATGAAAAGAACTGAGCCTTTACAGTTAAGATGAGGAGGAGATATGATTGAAGTGTTTAAAATTATGACACCATCAATGTCCAGACAGTGTTCAGAAGCCATTAAGAAGGCTAACACAATGTCAGGTTATATAGCACCTTGATGTGTGCAGTACGAGTCACAGGAGGTTCTGCTCAGGCTTTATAACACATTGGTGAGGCCTCATCTGGAGTACTGGGTGCAGTTTTTGTCCCCAGGCTACATAATGGACAAAACAGCACTAGAAAAGGTCCAGAGAAGAGCGACTGGGCTGATTGAGGGGCTACAGGGTATGAATTATGAGGAAAGTTTGAAAGAGCGGCGCCTTTAAAGGGGATGAAGAGAAGATCTGAGTGAAGAGTTTAAAATTATGACACTATCAATGTCCAGACAGTGTTCAGAGGCCATGAAGAAGGCTAACAGAATGTTAGGTTATATAGCGCCTTGATGTGTGCAGTACGAGTCACAGGAGGTGATGCTGAGCTTTTTAACGCACTGGGGAGGCCTCATCTGGAGTACTAAGCACTGAGTTTTTGGTCTCCAGGCTACAGAAAGGACATAGAAGTGCTGGAAAAAGTCCAGAGAAGAGCGACTGGGCTGATTGAGGGGCTACAGGGGATGAGTTATGAGGAAAGATGAAAAGAGCTGAGCCTTTAAAGGAGATGAAGAGGAGACATCCATCCATCCATCCATTATCCAACCTGCTCTATCCTAACTACAGGGTCACAGGGGTCTGCTGGAGCCAATCCCAGCCAACACAGGGCGCATGGCAGGAAACAAACTCTGGGCAGGGCACCAACCCACCACAGGGCGTGCACACACACACACCAAGACCAGTTTAGAATCACCAATGCACCTAACCTGCATGTCTTTGGACTGTGGGAGGAAACCCACGCAGACACGGGGAGAACATGCAAACTCCACACAGGGAGGACCCAGGAAGTGAACCAGGGTCTCCTAACTGCAAGGCAGCAGCGCTACCCACTGCGCCACCGTGCCGACCCAAGAGGAGACATGAGTTATGTGATTAAAATTATAAAGGGAATGAATCCAGTGGATCAAGACTGGGACTTGAGTTCATCAAGAACACAGGGAAGCAGTTGGAAGGCAGCCAGGCGGAGTTCATGTGTGCACATTTACTAGACGACTGTGATGTATAAAGGTAAACTGAGGAAAGATGAAAAGAGCCGAGCCTTTACAGTTTAAGTAAAAAGAAGATGAAGAGGAGACCTGACAGAACAGTTTAAAATTATGACACTATCAGCATCCAGACAGTGTTCAGAAGATATTAAGAAAGTTAACAGAAAATCAGGTTATATAGAGCTTTGATGTGTGGAGTACAAGTCACGGGAGGTTCTGCTCAAACTTTATAACACACTGGTGAGGCCTTATCTGGAATACTGAGTCCTGAGTTTTGGTCTCCAGGCTACAAAAAGGACATAACAGCACTGATGTGTGTAGTCACAGGGGTTAATACTGAACTTTATAACACACCGGTGAGGCCTCTTCTGGAGTCCTGGGTGCAGTTTTGGTCCCCAGATTACAAAAAGGACATAGCAGATTTTCAATTGCCAGACAGTGTTCAGAAGCCATTAAGAAGGCTAAAATAAAGTCAGGTTATATAGCGCCTTGATGTGTGGAGTACAAGTCACAGGAGGTTCTGCTCAAGCTTTATAGCACACTGGTGAGGCCTCATCTGGGGTACTGTATGCTTTTTTGGTCTCCAGGCTACAAAATGGACATAACAGCACTAGAAAAGGTCCAGAGAAGAGCGACTGGACTGATTGAGGGGCTACAGGGGATGAGTTATGAGGAAAGATGAAAAGAGCTGAGCCTTTAAAGGAGATGAAGAGGAGACCTGAGTGAAGTGATTAAAATTATGACACTATCAATGTCCAGACAGTGTTCAGAAGCCATTAAGAAGGCTAACAGAATGTCAGGTTATATAGCGCCTTGATGTGTGGAGTACAAATCACAGGAGGTTCTGCTCAGGCTTTATAACACACTGGTGAGGCCTCATCTGCAGTACTGGGTGCAGTTTTTGTCCCCAGGCTACAAAATGGACAAAACAGCACTAGAAAAGGTCCAGAGAAGAGCGACTGGGCTGATTGAGGGGCTACAGGGGATGAGTTATGAGGAAAGATGAAAAGAGCTGAGCCTTTAAAGGAGATGAAGAGGAGACATGAGTGAAGTGATTAAAATGATAAAGGGAATGAGTCTAGTGGATCGAGACTGGGACTTTAAAATGAGTTCATCAAGAACACAGGGACACAGTTGGAAGGCAGCCAGGCGGAGTTCACGCGTGCACATTTACTAGACGACTGTGATGTATAAAGGTAAACTGTGTAGAAATGTGTGTTGTCACACACTTGTGCATGGGAGGCAGTCTAAGGGGCTTAACTGAGGGTATGATGCCGAGTTCGAGGGTTGATGAATGGTACTGGTGCCTTTTCTCCCTCCTTCACAGACCATCAGAAGGAAAGCCTAAGTAGGCAAACCACACCCTCCCCTTCCTGCCCTGCACCTCTAAGTCCAGAGCACTCCACTCTCCTCCCCAGTCACAGTTTGGACTCTGTCTCTTATGATTACTCTGCTTATTGCGTTGTTCCTGACATTATACAGAGTAGACCCCCCCCAAAACCTTCTTCCTTGTTTCTTTTTTTACATTACAGCATATACAAGGTTTTAAAAATCAGAATTTTGTTTGGCGTACGCATATTCCTGGCAAGCTTTAGGGACTTGATGTTATTTTGAAGCAATTAGGTGGAGAGGCCTGGCAAGCCTTGCTGGGATGAACGGCCCGTTCCCTTCGAAATGTTTTCCAACGTTCTAACGTTCGTTACGCCAGTGCACCGTCTCTGCCTGCAAGTGTCCCATCAGTCCAGTTTCTTCTTATATTGCGCATCTCTCGGTGGGCAGACTTCAGAGGAATGGCGAGATTCAATTGGCTAAACCCTCCTTTGCACACCTTCTACTCTTTTGTGCAGTTTAAGAAAAAGTCCAATTTCGGCAGGGAATGAGGCATTTTTCAGATTGCAGGAGAACTGCTTGGGTTGCAAGAACTTTATATTTCTTTTTTTTTTTAAAAAGCAGGATAACAAAAAAAAAAAAGAGAGATGCAATGGGAAGAGGCAGAGAGTGGGGCTGGAATAAAAGGCAAGGCAGGGGCTGGCGTGACGACACGTCGAGCGCAGGAGGACACAGCCACGGGCAAGAGTGCATTCATTACCGGAGAGCCAAGTGTGATTTTAAAACCACTTTTAATAAACTCCCATTTCTCATGAATTTATACTTTTTTTTTTGTTAGACACCCCTAGGATGCCCAGAAGTTATTCTTGCTGTAAATTGGTATTTTAGACCCCCTAAAATCTTTTTTTTTTAAATTCTAATTACCGTTCGTATCACATTTTGGCTTCAGATTTATACTGGCCGTAGAAATGGGTACATTACGTTTTTTTTTTTTTGGATGATGAAAATGGAAATAAAATTTTAAATTCCATCCAGGGAACTCTGAACACGTCAGCCCTGGGCTCATTAGACTGCAAGTATGAAGGCATTAAATTCCACCGCAGGTACTGGCAGCTGTTAGCTTTGATCAGAAGGTGTGGCCCTACAGTAATGGCTCCTCACTTGGGGCTACAAATCTCTGAAGCTGGCGAAGAAGTGTGGGCGGCGGATTGTTGTTTTATTTTATTTTTTTAAATTCCGCCCTGCCGTGCGTCAGTGACAGGAGTGCCAGGGCTCAGAGGACCGGCGCTGAGAG
This sequence comes from Erpetoichthys calabaricus, assembly GCF_900747795.2. Lineage (NCBI taxonomy): Eukaryota > Metazoa > Chordata > Cladistia > Polypteriformes > Polypteridae > Erpetoichthys > Erpetoichthys calabaricus. The sequence continues at coordinate 178,591,500 of NC_041402.2, read as the reverse complement.
GATTTTGTATCGCTGTCATCCTGCTTCGCCGTCACTGCCCTCCAGAATGTACGACATGCTCCATACTCGAGGAAGATCAAATGTGTGGTGGCAGCAGCGACCCCGCTGAACTCGACAGACTTATTCAAGCAGAAACGTTGGAAAGGATTCAGAAATGGAGCACTTTAGTTGAGGGAATCATACCTGTGTCCCGTCCCCCACATCGTTCAGTGGTGGGTTTAGGTATGGGCCACATGGATAGCAGCCCAGGGTTGCATCTTTCTGAGTGCTCCAGTAACAAACAAAAGTTCAGAATGGTGGTTACTGCCTGAGACAGTCAATCCATTAGGGGCACCGTTTATAAAAGTTAAGGGCCTCTTCTCGTATGGTTTCTCTCCCTAAGTGAGGTATTTTTTAATATTTTCTGGGACCTGTAAAGTGCCACATCAGGAAGGTGACAGCAGTCTTCCAGAGGACGGACGAGATTTGGTCATCACCATCCATCTCCTTGAGGATCAGGCTTCACTTGCTGACCTCTGGTGTGTTTCTCATAACCATTTATGCCATGAAACATTGAAGGCGTCAGCAAGTATCAACAAGAAACTTCTGGTGAATTCTCAAGATCCGATACTACGATCACATCACCAACGGAGAGGTTCTACGAAGAAGTGTCTCATGCAAACTCTCCATCACCGTCCATCACCCACACAAAAGTTTGCCACGTCCTTCGAATGGAGAATCATTGGATAAGAAAGATGGCAATGACATGGGCACCTCCCAATGCAAAATGACCAAAAAGGCACCCGTGGAACACTAGGAGAAGAACGATGGTACAAGGCCAGAAGGTGCAAACATCAGTTGAGACGAAACTGAGACCTTTACCAAAGACCAGAAATGGTGGAGAACGCTTGTTGGCCAATATGCCATGCAGCACAGGAGGACTGAAGTCTAAGTAAGTAAGTAGGCCAGAAGTCCACAGGGAGTTTTCTAGGCCAAGCTGGTCTGAAGGAAGCCTCTTCTGGACTGGGAAACGGCTCAGCCTTAAAGCTGCAAGATGGGGTCACACATGTGAACATCTGAACACTGGGGGGTCTGAGTGCCTGCCCATCCATCCATCCATTTTCCAACCTGCTGAATCCGAACACAGGTTCACAGGGGTCTGCTGGAGCCAATCCCAGAGCACAAGGCAGGAACCAATCCTGGGCAGGGTGCCAACCCACCACAGGACACACACAAACACACCTACACACCAAGAACACACTAGGGCCAATTTAGCCTGCCCATGCAACCTGGAAATGTCCTGGCAGTGCCATGCCCACTGAAAATGTCATCGTCTCCAAACTGAAACACTTTTCCAGCCGGTCATAGAAAATTGAACAAATTTAAAAACAACGACTCCATTGAGTTTACAATCAACTTCTCCACAACACTTTAAACTAGTTGAGCCCCTAACTCACACAGGGCATGCTGATTCTTGAGTTGAGGTGTTGGCTCATTGTAACAAATTATCCAGAGTAGGAGAGGTTGGCTTGAAGTCGTGCAGGTGCTACTTTCGAAAAACGCCCACCTCTTCCACAATGTATGGTTGTGGTTTGATGACAACCGACTGCTGGAAGTTGTGCTCCTTGCTGGTAGCAACTAAGCTGACTCAATACAAGATACATTTTTCCATTGTAATATGGACTGGAAAGCAGACTAGGGAAGGCAGGCAAAAGGTTGGGGTACCAGAATGGTGACCCCTTTAAATTATAAAAAAAAAAAACCCCACAGATGTACAATGGCAAAAATCAGGAGAAAATATGGCTACTGTCAGCTTTGTGATCACTGCCAGAAGGGGTGGAGTCTTCACTCAACCTAGTGGGCGGAGCGAGGCACAATCCTTGAGCGGTATGATGGGGGAGAGGGAAGATACTGTTAGAGTCAGCGCCCCCTCTTGTCCTGGAGTGGAACAGACCACTTTCACACTTCTAGGTTCATAAGCTCATACGTATTCGCTTGTAGGGATCTGGTCAGGGCCGGCTGCACCATTAAGGTGAATTAAGCATTCGCCTGGGGGCGCAGATCATAAGGGGAGGGGAAAAAAACCCAGCCACACAGGTTTGCCAACAAATGGTTAGTTGGCACACTAATAAGCTTGGCCTAGGGCACAAAATAACCTGGCACTGGCACTGGATCGGGTATATCCCATTTTATTACAATAATTTTCTCTAACCAAGCAGTGTAGTGTACTTTCTAAACAAAAACAACCATATCTCAGTGTTGCGTGTTAATCGAGGTGTCTCTTTCGTAATCTGCATTTTACCGAGAATGGCTACCTTCCATCTATACATTGTAAGCGTCTGAAAATTGCCCCCAGAAGTGTTTACAGACAGACAGAAGCACTACCGGGGCGGCCAAATAAAAGGAGTTGCGTGCCCTTACAGAGACAAGTCAGAGTCGGATGGAAGGGGGACGAATCTTGCTGGGAGGAGCGGAGGAGGCAGTGATCAAGAAAGAAAAGAAGAAAGAAGGAGACATTGTGTGCTTTATTGTTTTGTACTTGTGGCTGTAGTGGTGGGAAATGCTGCTTCAAAGAGTTTCCCACGTAATAAGAGGCTCTTTGTGTTTTAAACTTGTGCCCAGTATCTGTCTGTGTTGGGTTTAGGGAGCTGGACCGCCCCCTGGTGTCCACAATTGTAATATTGTAATAATCTGTCTGCCCAGTATCCACAATTGTAATTGTAATAATATACAAGAAAACGCAGCGGGACTAAGCCACACACAAGTCAGGATGCCAGTATGAGGATCAGGGGACTTTGGCATGAAGATGGACGCCAGCCTCTGGTGTCTGCTGTGGAATAACTGATGGTGTCCTGTGGCGTCGGCTCTGATTTATTATTAATTCTATTGATGGGGCTTTGGGGGCTTTTTGCTGCTCCCTTCGCTCCCTGATGATGCTAAAGGGGCTACATATTAATGGAGGTAGTGTTGAAAAAATCGATTACACCTCCAAGGTGGTGGTTGGAAACACTACTTTGAAGAGTTTCCCACGTAATGAGAGGCTCTTTGTGTTTTAAACTTGTTTCCAGTATCTGTCTGTGTTGGGTTTAGGGAGCTGGAGGGCCCCCTGATGTCCACAATTGTAATAAACAATGCCACACTTTTAATAATTTTATAGTTATTTCCCCAGAATTCCTGTCTATGTCTATTCTGCATACACCCCAGAATTTTACTTAAACCCAACTTTGACAGTCTTGGAAAATGATCCCCTTGATTATTAATGATCTAATGAGGCCATTTGTACCTGCTTACTATTTCAGTTACAGAACATCTCCCACCTGACCTCTGAGCCCCCAATTTAAGAGTCATTATTACAATAATTCTAAAATAAAATCAGACTGAAATAAAAGACACACATTAAGCATTACAAGTCACATTTAGCACACTGAAAAAGCACACATTTCCAACAGCATTACACTTATGGAATATACCAGAGTTTTTGAAAGGCGTCATCTCATTCTCTACCCACCATGTGCTGGATGTCTCCAAGACCACCAGGAATATCATTCATTGTAACGCAGTTCACCAAATTCGAACTTTAAAGCAATCCTTCTGAAAAGCTAACAGCAACGAAAAAACACTCATGGAACCCAGATGGCCGTTTTTGTTGTTAAGCTCTTGGAGGTAACAAAATGGCGGTGCCAAGCTGTTCACACATTACCAAAGACATCTTCCTGGCTTAACGTGCAAAGCACAGGGCCAAGAAAAATAAGTAAATAAATAAAAATAATAATACTAGGTTGTAAAATGGCTCCAGTGCAGACCTGAGAGGACTGTGTCAAAGATCTGCTTGGAGGGTATGGTGCCCAGTGCCAAGGCACCATTCCAACTTTAAGTGCCCACTCTTTCTGAATGTGTTTTGTGAAAAAAACCAGCCATGACACACACAAAAAGGTTTGGGGCATCCACCCATATATTGTCCCTGGCTGTAAAAAGGGTATGATAATTGGCACTGATGTGCATAAGTTGGAGTTCCAGACCGAACTGAATAGTTAAGCCAAAGATGGCGGCTTTAAAGGACTTTACAGGAAGTGATGTCATTAAGTTTGGAACTGGAAGTGAGAGCCGGAAACCGGAATTGGTGTCATCAAGGTTAAATCAGGTAGAATTTCCTCTATTTGGTCTGCAGAAATAATAAAGGAAGGTTTAATGCACCCAGCCACCGCCTGGTCTGGCATGGAATTACCTTCATTTGGTCCACACAGCTTCCTCCTAAGCGCACGTGTGTGACAGACCCTTAATGTTTTCCCATTTTCTGGGTTATCAGAGGAATGGGGCCATTCTGATTGGTAGAAACAGTGAGCCCCTCATTCTGCTTCTGTGCCCACCTCTTGGTGGCGCCGCTTCTAAATGAGAGCCTCACCAGTCAACTGAAATGCCAGATCTTTGTAAAAAGGGATTTTGTTAGTGTTTCGAGATGCCCTCATCTCCATAATCAATGAGAGGTTAAAGACTGTGGAATTGCAATTTTTCTGTCAACTAAAAAAATAAAAACGAACGGCTTTCCGCACCATTTCTTTTTGTAAACACGAGTCCTCACTTGCTATTGATTTCCGTAATATTATCCCAAACGCATTAAAATTGAAATTGTGCAGCCATTTCTAACCCGAAGGTGGTGGCTAATAGAGTGAATCAGAAATCAGTCTGGCGGAGTGCGGAGACCGTGAGGAGGAGAGGCAGAGGAACGAAACGAGAAAAATGTGTTCAGACAAAGAGGAAAGGAAACAAAAATAAAATTATATAAAAGAGAACGCAGTGGCACTAGTCCCCAAATAAGTCGGGATGCAAGTACGAAGATCAGAGGACTTTGGGATGAAGATGGACGCTGGCCTCTGGTGTCTCCTGTGGAATAACTGATCGTGTCCTGTAGAGTTGGCTCTGATTTATTATTAATTCTATTGATGGGGCTTTGGGGGCCTTTTGCTGCTCCCTTCACTCCCTGAAGATGCTATAGGGGCTAGACTGTATATCAATGAAGGAAGTGCTGAAACGACACCTCCAAGTTATCTTTGCATCCTTGTCTTTTTCATTCTCTTCACCTTTACTTATTCCTATGTGAAGTCATTGTGTCTGACCAACCTTCTCCATAGAGCTCAGTCCAGCACCTCTTCCTCAGTCGAGCCCTTTTCCTTCAAACCTTCTTTAGCTTTTTCCATCCACCTCTACTTTGGCCATTCCCTCCTCTACCATTCCCATCACTCTTTTGCCCCCATATTCATGGTCTCTCCTCATCACACCTCCTTACCCCTTCAAGCTACTTTCTTGTCCTTTCTTAGCTATCTCTCCAACTTGTGTTGTACCTCTGAGGGTCTCATTTCTTAGTCTGTCCTTCTTAGTCACTTCACACCTCCATCTCAACATTCTCATGTCTGCCACATCCAATGTCTTCTCCTGCGCTTCTTTTACTGCCCATGTCTCAGCTCCATACGTCATTGCTAGTCTTAAAAACCTGACCTTAAACCTTCACCTTAAATCTTCAATTCCACAAAACTCCTGATGCTACTTGGATGCCAGGTCCTGCAAAAACTTCCAGCCCAAGGACAGCGCAAATACCGCATGTTGGTAGCTCAAACCCTGACATATACAAAGTGACTTACTGGAAAACAGTGGGCAAGGTCCTCCATCGGAGATTCAGGAGTGATGGATTAGGTTCATACCATCAAAAAATGGTGGTGGTCCCCACTAGGAGATTTGAGACTGATAGAATCTGTACATAAATATTGACAAATGGTGGGTGAGGTCTCCCCTCAGACATTCAAGAGCAATGGATTCGGTACATACCAACAAAAAGCAGTGGGGTGCTCCATGTTGGTGGTCTGAGACTAATAGAATTGGTACATACCTTAGAAAAATGGTGGTCATGGTCCCCCATGGAGACTGAAAGCGATGGATTCGGTACAAACCATCATAAAGTGGTCGGGTGCTCTATGTTGGAGGTCTGAGACTGATAGAATCGGTACATACCATCCAAAAATGGTGGGCCGTCTTCCTTCATGGAGACTGAAGAGCGATGGATTAGGTACATACCATCAAAAAGCGGTGGGGGTCTCCATTAGGAGATTTGAGATTGACAGAATCTGTACATAACATTGGAAAGTGGTGGAAAGAGCTTCCCCTCAGACATCCAAGAGCAATGGATTAGGTACATACTATCAAAATGTGGTGGGTTGCTCCCTGTTGGAGGTCTGAGACTGACAGAATCTGTACATACCATCGTAAAATAGTTGGCAGGGTCCATCCATCCATCCATTTTCCAACCCGCTGAATCCGAACACAGGGTCACGGGGGTCTGCCGGAGCCAATCCCAGCCAACACAGGGCACAAGGCAGGAAACAATCCTGGGCAGGGTGCCAACCCACCGCAGGACACACACAAACACACCCACACACCAAGCACACACTAGGGCCAATTTAGAATCGCCAATCCACCTAACCTGCATGTCTTTGGACTGTGGGAGGAAACCGGAGCGCCCGGAGGAAACCCACACAGACACGGGGAGAATATGCAAACTCCACGCAGGGAGGACCCGGGAAACGAACCCAGGTCCCCAGATCACCCAACTGCGAGGCAGCAGCGCTACCCACTGCGCCACCATGCCGCCCTAGTTGGCAGGGTCTCCCATGTAAATTCAAGAGGAATGGATTAGGTACATACAATCAAAAAGTGGTGGGGTGCTCCCTGTTGGAGGTCTGAGAATTATAGAATCGGTAAATACCATTGAAAAATGGTGGGCAGGCTTCCTTCATGGAGACCGAAGAGCGATGGATTAGGTACATACCATCGAAAAGTGGTGGGGGGTCTCCACTAGGAGATTTGAGACTGACAGAATCTGTACATAACATTGAAAAATTGTGGGCTGGGTCTCCCATGTAAAATTCAACAGCAATGGATTCAGTACATACTATCAAAAAGCGATGGGGTGCTCCCTGTTGGAGGTCTGAGAATGATAGAATCGGTACATACCATCAAAAAATGGTGGGCATGGTCCATCCATCCATGTTCCAACCTGTTGAATCCGAACACAGGGTCACGGGGGTCTGCTGGAGCCAATCCCAGCCAACACAGGGCACAAGGCAGGAACCAATCCCGGGCAGGGTGCCAACCCACCGCAGTGGTGGGCATGGTCTCCCATGTAAATTCAAGAGCGATGGATTAGGTACATACCATCAAAAAGTGGTGGGGGTTCTCCACTTGGAGATTTAAGACTGATAGAACCAGTACATATCATCACCTGTGGTGGGCTGGCGCCCTGCCCGGGGTTTGTTTCCTGCCTTGCGCCTTGTGATGGCTGGGATTGGCTCCAGCAGACCCCCGTGACCCTGTAGTTAGGATATAGCAGGTTAGATAATGGATGGATGGACATATGATCACTGAGCAGGAGGCATCCTTCTTGGAGATTTGAGAGCGATATAAAGTGCAGGTTGGTGACACATTTTCTTTGTTCTTCCGATATTGACTGTGCTTTATTTCCTCTTCTCCCAGTCCTTTCATGAAAAAATATGCTGACTTGTCCTCTAAGTCAGTACACTTATAAGGGAGAGGGGAACTGTGAAAACCCCTGGCCCAAATAACAAAAGCAAAGATTTTGATAATAATAACAGCAATAATGCTTGTAAAAAATAGGCAAAATGTGAAAGGCTGCCTTAAAAAGGTTAGCAGAACAAAATAGCCAAATCCATAAAACACGATTTGAAAGCAAAACCTATAAACAAACCAGAAAATTCAAACACAAACATACAAAGCATAAAGGGAATCCAAGAAGATGTGCACCTAAGAATTGATGAGCAAAACAGCCAAGTATCATTTTGCCTAAAGTTTTGCAGTGATGCCCCTAAAATTGATTTTGCCTAAAGTTTTGCAGTGATGCCCCTAAAATTCATTTTGCCTGCTTTTTCACAATTGTGCACTTTTTTGGGGGTTGGAGGAAGATGGAAAACTGAGCTATTTTGCAAATAAAAAGGGTTACTCACTAATCTTCCATGGCCTCTTTTCACACTGTCACCTGCCTCCTACACAGCCTGCACATTCACACTTTTGTTTCTCAATTTATCATGTCAGTTAGTGATTTGTATGCTCACAATATCCCACACAAATTCATTTTTTGTCAACATATTGTTTAATAAACACTTCCAGAAAATGAGAGGAGCGCATGACAATGAAGTGTGTTTAGGCAGATTCCAGAATCTTCTGCTCTCTACATTTTCAAGCCACCAGCTCTACCTCAGGGGTCAATGCCATCTGCACTCACTTTTCCCAATTCCAAGCCAAGATCCTTCCTGAAAATGGCCAGCGGCTTTGCACATAGACAAATAGAGCGGGTCTCGTAAGTTCTGCTCTAAATGTGTTTCATCATCTCTCTGTCTTACCCGCTTCCTCAATCGAGTCTAACTTGCGGACCTCCAGAGCTCTCCTCCATTGAGGAAGTTATCACTTTGTGTTATACCTCAGTGATGTGTCGTGATACGCCTGGTTACACTATGGTTAAGATTAGGGTTTATGGGAGGAGTTATCTAACTCAAGTCAAGTAAACCATGTGACCAAAACGTGAAGTCCAATTGGCTGCCCAGTGGAGCTGCTGAACTGCGGAGGTCTGCAGCTGGACCCTTCTCCGCTTCCTGGCAACTCTGCACTTCTGTAGCTTCTCACTCTCACAGGCCTATTTGTTCCTACCAGAGTTTTCATGCCAAAGCGCCACTTAAAACAAAGGAATTGACTGCAGTAGACCTAAGAGTTAAATTTCAGTCAACAAAGAAGGCTCAAGCGAAAGCTCGGGCTCGGGCTGCTAATAAGGAGAGCGCTCTGTCATTAACACTTATGACTTCTGAGCATCACAAATAATTTACTTTATCAACAAAATAAGTGAGCAGCCTCAGGCTGAAGAGTCTGGATACATTCCCATGACGCAGATTTGTGCTGCTATATTCTGGCAGGAAAAGAACTCACACTGCCAGGTTCTTTTGAATGCATGAATTGATGCACAAGTAGGCTAATTAAGCAAAGAGTCCTGCTGATGAAGACAGGCTGACGGTAACAAAAACCTGCAGTCACTGCAATGCTCCAGAACTGAGATTTCTTCACTCCTGGTTTAGTGTCAATAGAGAAAAAGAAGAAGAAGAAGAAGAAGAAGAAGAAGAAGAAGAAGAAGAAGAAGAAAACAGCATGTATAACATGACATCACATAGGAATGAAAGAGATCTCCTTAATATCTTTTATGGTTTCTCCTAGACAATCATGAGGTCAGAAAATAAAATAAAACTGACATTGTCCTTTGTCTCCTGCTACTCGGACTTTTGTTCTGAGGGAAAAAAAAAAAATTGGACATGAGCGCCAGTAGGCTTTGCGCCCTTAGGAACCAAGTTAGCCGAACTCTTCTCTAACATTTCAGTAATTCTTTACCGCTCTGATGCTGATCTTTCTGATCATAAAATCGGTCATTACGATAGCAATTGATGAGAAAAACGTATAATTCATTGCAGAATGACAGTATTTGATGGTTCCTCTAGAGTGCTGCCTCTTTCTCTTGCGTAATTTGCCACAAAAACTCATCAGCACATTGTCATCTCATAACAATCTTAATAATAAATAGAAATAGAAACTCTTGAAATGGCATAAAATAAGACTAGAAAGAGACATCACAGAATTTTAAACCAGAATTTCAATTTGGACTTATTACATTGGTGGTATCTCCTGTCTCCTTTTTGTCTATAGTAATTTCTCCTAAAGAATTTTGACAAAGTTGATTCTTTGGAGCAGTAACATTTTCCTCATGGCATGAGTTATATATTAAATTATACAAATCGTTAGGGCCACGGCTCAGGCAGGCTACATTATAGAGATTTAGTCATAAGCCATTCGGGGTGTTAGTGCCTTCACGGACATTTCAGAAAGACATACTGAAGGTTTATAGATTTGGATAATACAGTGAAATTCTTACTTGTGTGCTAATTAACAAGCAAATATGTTGCCATTTTCTGGTGCCGTAATTGTTGATTGATATGAAAGGTGCTCCATTATAGGTGTATTGGGTCCATGTTGTCCCGTACGCAGACTGCAGTAAATTTCTACTGCCATTTACTAACCAACATCCATATTGGTTGGTTGGTTTTTGAATTAAGAATCTGCTTCTTCCTCCCACTTGTAGGTCAAGAGTCCTGTTTTCGATTCAAATTAATTGTAACCACCTGGGGGCTTAGATAGATAGATAGATAGATAGATAGATAGATAGATAGATAGATAGATAGATAGATAGATAGATAGATAGATAGATAGATAGATAGATAGATAGATAGATAGATAGATAGATAGATAGATAGATAGATAGATAGATAGATCATCCTGAAACATTTCAAATGAGCCCTACTGGAATACTGGGTGGATAGAAAGGGCAGCATTCCATGGAGAACAAGAACAGAAGAATGCAACTGAGGCTGATCTATCTATCTATCTATCTATCTATCTATCTATCTATCTATCTATCTATCTATCTATCTATCTATCTATCTATCTATCTATCTATCTATCTATCTATCTATCTATCTATCTGCTCACATATAAAGTTTTTAGGACCACCTGTCCACCTGCTTATCCCTTCAATTATCACACATGACAGCTGGTGCCAGATGGACTGGTTTGAGTTTTTCTGGAACTGCTCATCTCCTGGGACACACAACGGTCCCTGGAGTTTCCTCAGAATTATGTGAAAACACAAAACATCCAGTGAGCGGTAGACCTGTGGACTGAATTGCCTGAAGTCTGAGGAGGATGGATTGAGCTGTGGTGAGTAGAAAAGCATCTCAGAATGCACAATACATCAGACCGTGAGATGGATGGGCTACCACAGCAGAAGACCATGTTGGATTCCACTCCTGTAAGTTAAGAACTTTAAGCTGAGGCTGCAGCGGGCACATCATCTCACCTCATCTCATCTCATCTCATCGAGACCACAGGCCTTACTTTGAATCATTTGGAGCAAACAAATCAGGGGAAATCCATGAAGTAGAATAGACATATTTAGCCAAGTCAGAATCTGTCTAGGTAGATAGATAGATAGATAGATAGATAGATAGATAGATAGATAGATAGATAGATAGATAGATAGATAGATAGATAGATAGATAGATAGATAGATAGATAGATAGATAGATAGATAGATAGATAGATAGATAGATAGATAGATAGATAGATAGATAGTGAAAGGCACTATATCATACATAGATAGATAGATAGATAGATAGATAGATAGATAGATAGATAGATAGATAGATAGATAGATAGATAGATAGATAGATAGATAGATAGATAGATAGATAGATAGATAGATAGATAGATAGTTTTTTCAGACCTTACTTTATTCTTTGTTACTTAGCATTGTCTAATCTAATTTTTATATTTTTTTCTTTTTCCTTTCTTCATCTTGTAAAACTCTTTCAGTTACAATTGGGTAAGAAATTAATCTCCATCCTAGGATTCTTCTTTGAACTCATCCTCCATCCCATCCGGGACGCCTGTTGCTCTTCTCAGGGACTTACATAACATATACCACGATGGCATGGAAATAACTTTGACTTGAAAAAGATCAAACTTAAGAAATCCAGCATAAGGTTCTTATGAGATGTTCTTCTACGTGGTGCTCCCTTCACAAGGTTGCGTCTGATGAATGCGCCTCACTTCGTCCAACAAGCTGTTTATCACTCACTGGTTTTCTGGGTATCCATTTTCACCTAAGTGTCCTTCATAAACCCCATTTCTCTGTCAGTCTTTACAGTGCATTCTCAACCTGTCCGCTCTTCAGACCTTAACTTACACCACTAAGCCAAAAACGCAGCTGCTTCTTCCCGAAGAATCAGACATTTCACAGGTCACTTTAACACACCACAGGACATGACGTGAGTTAAAGTCGTATGTGCAAAATGGTAGAAGAGCTTAACCTGGACATTTCACATGTCAGGTCCTATTCTGATTTGTGGAAATGTGCCTCCTCGATGTGAGTGTAAGTCAAACCCCAAAGAAAAGCTGTAAAATGTCACCGCAGCTTTGGTGAAGAGTTGATAAGCCAGTCAGGAGAGATGCACACAATGACATTTTGAGTCGTGAGTTTTCAGCCGTATGACAAATGTGGGGGTTCAGATACACTTAGACGAGGCGGCAGTGCTCTCCATCGGAGCTCGGGAAGCCGTTGTTATGTAACTTTTAGGGGCAATGGGGTGGAGACCCTTAACTACATAGGACAGGGCAATGAGTGGCTTACACTCTTCAAAACACTATTTACTGGGAAGTTGCGGTCTCTCATAGAACCATTGCTGGAGGAAGAAGAATTTCATTCTGAAAAGGGTCCATTAGATATGAAGTTGGTTCTTTGAAATTGATCCTAATATGAGAACAATACAGAAATCTTAAACATACAAGTAGGATACAACAGATCAAGAAAACCTGAACTGAGCCTGTGTGATTTTATGCTGTGAGGGTCCTTCTAAAATCAAGAACCCACTTGCAGGTCACACATCTGTTATCAGCCATTCATGGCTATTTGTGTCACCTGTTATGAATGTAAATAATGTAAAAGAGGACAAGACAAAGATTTGGGGTGACACTACACCTCTAATTACTGTAAAGCCAAAACAATAGTTTGAAGCTTTACAGCAAAATAATATCGCTAAGGGACACGAGTCTCAGATCAGACTGTCCAAGGTGGCGACACTTATTGGCTTAATACAAAAGAGGCAGATCCAGGTGGGCGGACACCAGAAGTGATGTCAGAGGTGGTGAGGCTGTCAATCATCAAGTCTGTGGTAGGGAGGAAGGAAGAGAAGAGGCCACCATGTGGATCAGCGAGGAATTACCGCCACTAGAGCCTTTAAGCCGTCCCCAAGACACACGTGTGTGACAATAAATAAAGGCTCTTCTTGGAACCTTCACATGGAGGTCTGAATTAACATAACCCGGCCTAATTTGTGAGATACAAGTTGAATCAAATATGTGAAATTTTAAAATGCGAATATTGCAATAGAAATGTGTCATTTTTCACTCTCTGTTAGCGGTCCATAAAGGGCTAAATCAATAGTAAAAGTTCAAAAACCAAAAATAACATCATATTCGTAATCACTGCCCCTGAATTAGTGTAAAATGTATGCTTGAAATTTGTTATTTTTAACCTTCTGGGAATGGCTCCTACAGGGCTAAGACCACCGATGAAGAATCTAATATCAAACATATGACCATATTCATGATCAGAAAACTTGGAATAACTCCACACATCTTTCTGAGCACCATTTTTTACAAGTTTTGTCAAAAGGAGTCCCTAGTATACTATTAGGGGAGGAACCCCTGGGGTCTGTTGATGTGGCCTGCACAACGTCAAGTCCTTCACATCATTTTTGCTGCAGACACATTATTGTTTTGCTATTTATCATAAGAGTGTAATTTCCTACCTATGGTTCAAAAATTGCTGAAAAATGAGAATTTTTCAGGTCTAGAGGGCCAAACACATGGAGGAACCCCACAAATCTCAACGTCTTGCATAACTGGACATCAAGAGGTGTCGGATGTCATGTCACATGTGGGGGTTTTCTCATGCTGGTGAGTCAGGAGGTGAGCTGACCCAGAAGTGATTCTTCCAAACATAACAGTCCTTTACTTTTCACACGTCATGTGAAGCTGGCACCTGTTCCACTGGCATTGGGCATAAAGCAGAAGCAAACCCTGTGTCATGGAAGAAAGATTACAGGCTCGAATAAATGTGTTTGTCTGCGAGACCAGGGGTTGGCGCTCTACTCTAACTCTTTCTCCTCTATCCCTCTGCAGACCACCTGAAGAACCCGTTTCATAAAAATGTACAGACATTATTTCTGCCTCCGGTCCATCAGAACCCGTCTCCTTATGACATCATTTCCACTTCAAATCCTGCCTCTTCCTGTCGATGAACTATATATCGGCCATCTTTGTCATTATACCTCAGTTCTGTTTTGGACTCAAGTCCAGAAAGACCTCAAATTGCTTATTTTGCCTTTTTTGAGCCTTCACTGTTTCAAGCATACAGGGTGGCTACCCCAAAACGTTTTAATTTCTCGTATACAAACTATAGGGAAGGTATTGTAATCGTCCAAAAATTCAGTTTCGAGATTTTGATGAATCTCAACATTTTAGATCTCCCTGAGTCCGAAAATACCATTTTTGGAATTATGTTTGTGTGTCTGTGTGTGTAAACTCGATGACGTGAGTACGCTTTCACTTTGGTCAACCAAATTTTGCAAGTTTTAGGTACAAATCGTAGATTTCTATCAACTTTTGGGTTATTTCTACAAACTGGAAGTGGTACTTTACCTTTTATTCATGCAGCTGCAGAGTCCGATTTCTTCATCTTTGCTTTTATAATAATTGTTCAATATATTATTAACTAGCCATCCCCAGGAGCACTGCCCGTGTAGTAGTGAAACAGGACAAAATTTAAAAATCAATAAACAAACAGTCATCACTAGCTAAGTGGAGGCAAGGAACACTCCAAAACACAGAGGTTGATCGACTCGAATGGAGGCTGGCGCGTGAGCGAGGAGGGCCCTGACCGGCTCCCCTCAGCCTGCTACGTGTCTCTCAGATTTAAGCAAATAAATCGGTATCGCAAGCGAACGATGATACTTAGAGCATTGAGAGAAGTCGCAGAATCAACCAGAATGTTCAAGCATATTATAGAAAAAAACCCAATCTAAAATCCGTGACGTAGTTCTCTCGTTTGCTAACTAAGTGGATGTAAGATACACCCCGAGGCTGGTGCATGAGTGAGGATGAACCGGCCCCCATCCCCTCGGCCCTGTACGTGTCTCTCGGATTTGCGCAAATAAATCGCTACCGCAAGCGAATTATGATACATAGTGCGATGAGAGATGTTGCAAAATCAACTGGAATGTTCAAGAACATTCTAGAAAAAACCCCGATCTAAATCCTTTAAGTAATTCTCTCGTTCGCTAGCTAAGCAGATGTAAGGCATGCCCTAAGGCCCCACCCCCCGGTCCTGTACGTGTCCCTAGGATTTGCGCAAATAAATCACTACCACAAGCGAATTACGATACATGATACATGATACATACAGCGCGATGAGAGATGTCACAAAATCAACTGGAATGTTCAAGAACATTCTAGAAAAAACCCAGATCTAAATCCATTAAGTAGTTCTCTCGTTCGCTAGCTAAGCAGATGTAAGGCATGCTCTAAGGCCCCTCCCCTCGGCCTGCTGTGTCTCTCTTGCATTTGCGCAAATAAATCGGTACCGCGAGCGAACTATAAGATACACAGCGCAATGAGAGAAGTCGGAAAATCTACTGGAATTTTCAAGAAAATTCTAGAAAAAAACCCAATCTCTATCTGTTAAGTAGTTCTCTCGTGAAAAGCAGACAGACAGACAGACGTTGGATTTAATATATAGAGAGATTTCATTTGTTGTTGATAGTTCTTTAATGTACATGATATAACAATATAATCACTGTCTGCGGTTTACTCCTCATATATCCATCCCCATATCTGAGTATACGAGAAGGTCCAGGGGAGACCACTCCCGATTTTTCTGTCTCCTGTTTATTTTAGACCTGAATAACATGCCAGTCTATGGCAGGGCACACTCACCTACTCATTCCATGCCACTCAGTTCACCCAACTATGGGATATTTTGAGAAAACCTAAGTAGGGAGAAACTCAATACATGAGGGCATCAGGTCCCATGTTCTGCGAAGTAGCAGCACAACTGGAATTTCTATGATTTGCATATTTTTATTTTACATATTTTTATTTATTTATTTTTTAAAGAGGACTCAGATTACAAAAAAAAAACAACAAAAAGCAATGAAAAGGCTCGGGTTAGTAAAGAATGTGATTGCTGTTCCCAACTGTTCATCAGATTTTTCTACAAATTTGAATTGTTTTAATGCTGCCATGTGTTGCTCATTATATAAGCGCATAATTAAAGCAGACACACAAATCCATCCTAAAGTGATTGAATCCACAGCTGTTGGGCTGAATTGAAGCTGCACTTCTTATCTGTGGAGGTGAGGATTCGGTTTAACCCCTTCAGTTCTCGTTCTCCATCCACCTCCGCATGTAAACTCAAGGGGCCCATTGCTGCCTCTTCTGCCACGGACTCCAAACATACACCCACTGAGGAGAGTCTTCAGACCACCATACTAATACTGGGCACACTCTTCAAAATGTGGGTTCTTTAATGCCACTTTATGGTTCTTTACTGGGTTGTGTGGTTCCTTGTGGCTTCATTGCTTGACTAAGCATCATTGCATTCTGGAAAGGGTTCTTTGCATATGAAGTTGCTTCTTTGTGCTTTGAAAAACTTCCTAATATGTGGAAATAAAACTGAAATCTGGCTACCAGTAGGACACAAACAGATTAAGAAACCTGGAATGAGTCTGTGTTATGGTGTGAGGACCCTCATCAGAATTGGCTGATGTTAAGAGTGGTGTCCAGCACCGGAAAGTGCTGGGGCCGCTGATGTTTTTAAGATATATAAATGATTTGGATAGGAACATAAGTAACAAGCTGATTAAGTTTGCAGATGATACCAAGAGGGCGGCACGGTGGTGCAGTGGGTAGCGCTGCTGCCTCGCAGTTGGGAGATCTAGGGACCTGGGTTCGCTTCCCGGGTCCTCCCTGCATGGAGTTTGCATGTTCTCCCCGTGTCTGCATGGGTTTCCTCCCACATTCCAAAGACATGCAGGTTAGGTGGATTGGTGATTCTAAATTGGCCCTAGTGTGTGCTTGGTGTTTGTGTGTGTCCTGCGGTGGGTGTGCACCCTGCCCGGGATTGGTTCCTGTCTTGTGCCCTGTGTTGGCTGGGATTGGCTCCAGTGGACCCCCGTGACTCTGTGTTTGGATTCAGCGGATTGGAAAATGGAATGGATGGATGGATGGATGATACCAAGATAGGTGGATTAGCAGATAAACTGGAATCTGTTAAATCATCACAGAGGGACTTGGTCAGCATACAGGCTTGGGCAGATTTAATGTCAGTAAATATAAAGTATGAAACTTAGGAAGTAAAAATAAGAGGTCTGAATACACAATGGGCGGTTTGAAAATCGAGAGTCCATCTTATGAGAAGGATTTAGGAGTTGCAGTGGACTTGAGATTTTCAATTGCCAGACAGTGTTCAGAAGTCATTAAGAAGGCTAACAGAATGTCAGGTTATATAGCGCCTTGAGTTTGTGGAGTACAAGTTACAGGAGGTGTTGCTCAAGCTTTAGAACACATACTGCTGAGGCCTCATCTGGGTGTACTGGGCGTAGTTTTGGTCTCCAGGCTACAAAAAGGACATGACAGCACCAGAGAAAGAACAGAGAAGAGCGACTTGGCTGATTGAGGGGCTACAGGGGATGAGTTATGAGGAAAGATGAAAAGAGCTGAGCCTTTACAGTAAAGATGAGGAGGAGACCTGATTGAAGTGTTTAAAATTATGACACTATCAATGTCCAGACAGTGTTCAGAAGCCATTAAGAAGGCTAACAGAATGTCAGGTTATATAGCGCCTTGATGTGTGGAGTACAAGTCACAGGAGGTTCTGCTCAACCTTTATAGCACACTGGTGAGGTCTCATCTGGAGTACTGGGGGCAGCTTTGGTCTCCAGGCTACAAAAAGGACATAGCAGCACTGGAGAAAGAACAGAGAAGAGCGACTGGGCTGATCGAGGGGCTACAGGGGATGAGTTATGAGGAAAGATGAAAAGAGCTGAGCCTTTACAGTTTAAACAAAAGAAGACTAAGAGGAGACCTGAGTTTAAAATTTTGAAGAGAATGGGTCCAGTGGATCGAGACGGTGACTTTAAAATGAGTTCATCAAGAACACGGGGACACAGATGCTTGTGAACGGTCAATTTCACACAAACATTAGGATGTTTTTCTATACACAGAGAACCAAAACACTTGGAATAAGTGACCGAGAAGTGTCGTAAACAGGAGGACTTTAGGGACTTTCAAAACTCGACTTAATGTTAATTTAGAAGAGTTAAGTAGGGCAGGACTGGTGAGCTCTGCTGGGCTGAATGGCCTGTTCTCGTCCAGATTGTTTGTATGTTCTTTATGCTACTGTATGCAGCGAGAGTCCTTAAAAGATCATGAGTCATTGGTATTTCACTAAGCTGTTACCATCGATTCATGGCTATTTACTGTATGGAGCCTCTTACAGATCTAAATAAATAAAAGTTCTTTCTGGAACCTTCATGCGTCTGGATCTGTTGGGAACTAAAAATGGTTTCCCCTACTGCATCGTTCTAAAGAACCACTTTGGTGCTTTTGTTTTTAAGGGTGTAGAATCCCAACTCTCAAAACATCCAGAGTTCTTGGCTTGAGGTGAGAAACATGCCGTTGAGATTCAAGTCCATTACTGCTGATTTGTTATGCTGTGAATCGCCCGTTCTCCCAAATTCCCAAAGATGTTCTACTGGAATCAGATCTGGTGACTGGGAAGGCCACTGAAGGATACTGAACTCATTGTCATGTTCAGGAAACCAGTTTGAGAAGAGTTCTGGTGTGTGACCACGACTGATGTGGCCATAAGAAGACGGTTAAATTGCAGCTATGAATGGATGAACATGGTCAGCAACAATACTCAAATAGTCCATGGTGTTCAGATGATTATTGATTGATTGATAATAATGGGCCGAAAAAGCCAAGAAAACAAAACCCAAACCATCATTCTACCACCACCACCACCACCAGTAGCAGCCTGGACTGTTGGCACAAGGCAAACTGAGTGAATGGATTTCAGACTATGTTCTTCCAGTCATCTGCTGTCTAGTTTTGGTGACCCTGTGGCCGCTGCAACACACTGGAATAACCAAAAAGAAAAAATATTCTGATTTGGCTAAATATGTCTATTCTACTTCATGGATTTCCCAAGATTAATTAGCTCCAAATGATTCAAAGTTAGGCCTGTGGTCCTGATGAGATGAGGTGAGATGAGATGAGATGAGATGATGTGCCCGCTGCAGCCTCAGCTTACAGTTCTTGGCTTACAGGAGTGGAATCTGATATGGTCTTCTGCTGTGGTAGCCCATCCGTCTCACAGTCTGAAGTGTTGTGCTGAGATGCTCTTCTACTCACCACAGCTGTACAGAATGGTCACCTGAGTTACCATAGCTGTTATGTCAGCTTGGAGAGATCAGTCCATTCTCATCTGACTTCTGTCATCAATAAGGCACTTCAGTCCACAGGTCTGCCGCTCACTGGATGTTTTCTGTTTTCACACAATTCTGAGGAAACTCCAGGGACTGTCGTGTGTCCCAGGAGATGAGCAGCTCCAGAAAAACTCAAACTGGTCCATCTGGCACCAGCTGTCATGTGCGATAATTGAAGGGATAAGCAGGTGGACAGGTGGTCCTAAAAAACTTTATATGTGAGCAGATAGATAGATAGATAGATAGATAGATAGATAGATAGATAGATAGATAGATAGATAGATAGATAGATAGATAGATAGATAGATAGATAGATAGATAGATAGATAGATAGATAGATAGATGTGAAAGGCACTATTTAATAAATCATCTGAAAATGTATGGAGTGATGGAGTCAGTGATCAGATGGATGGATGGATCGATAGAAGGAAAGACAGACAGATGGAATGATATATTAGCACTTGTTCCTGATGACTTTGTTATTTTTTAAATGTTAACCCTTAGTTAACCCAACTCTCCAGGATTCTGAAACAGGCACCTGACCATCATGTATGCGGTGTTGTTCAAGACTAATTTATTTTTCCCAAAGTCACAATATACATTAATTTGCCACTGAACAATCGTGTTTATAAGTAAAATAATTTCTGCAAATTGTTAGAAATCCTGTGCCTGATCTTATGATTTAAAATACATGATTTCAGTCTAAACATGAAAACAAAAGCCTTAACATCTACAAGACCACTCTGAAGCGGCAAAGGTTTCAATTTCAGAAAACATGCCTGCCTCGTCTCTGAGATCTGTTTATGACAGCAGAAGGAAATTGGAAGCAGTGTATTTTACTGCAGATTCTTTACACCATTTTTCCCGAGGTAAGGATATGTTTTCTATTTTCTTGCCTGTTTACAGTGCACATTGTGAGCGGAATTTTCATGTAAATAAGATAGTAACAGAAGGAAAAAAAAAACCATGCATGTCTCTGAAGCTGTTCAGCGTGACATTAGATTTGTACACCATAGTCGGACATATCACTGATATAAAATGACAGCTTATTTGAAGAAAAAAATTCTGAGAAAAAAATCAGGCCCTTAGAGCTCAAAGCGACTGCAAAATTCACAAAATGAGCTACAGGACCCTCTGGAGGTGAAAGATGAAGAAAACAGACAGTGAGGTGAAGAGCATAACTTGACTTCTTTAAATATAGTAGGATCTCATATATATATATATATATATATATATATATATATATATATATATATATATATATATATATATATATACACATATATATTTTTGTTATTTATATATATTGTAATAATTGACACAAATACTTATAAAGATTTAGGGTTGTTAGCCCCGTACACTGTAACACAAATTCAATGTCAATAGTTTCCACAACTCAAAGACACAGAAGGATAGGTAGACGAACATTTTATAGGGTTGGACCGGAAATGAAACTGTGGGATGCTGGGAAAACCGTGGTGCTGGATGGGTGGCTGACATCACCAACCGGGGACAAGAGGGAAGAAAGGAACCCGGAAGTGCTGCGGCTCTTTGAATTGTCCAGGCGGTATTATGGTAGCAGTGCCTCGTTCTTTCTGGGAAAGTAAGAAGAGAGAGGTTAGTACGCTGCCGTTGTCCCCTGGCACGACTTGTCACAGTGTGTGTCGGGTACTTAAACTGCTCCCCATGTGCTCGTGTCGTGACAATATGCATATAAATATATACATATACATAAATCTATATATATAATTCACTAAGCCGCTGCCAGTGCAAGCAAGACACCCATGGAAGCACGCAGCACAGAGCCACGCCCACCAACTCTAAGACCATTGGATACGACAACAACTCGCCGAGCCATGCCCACTAACTCGGACGCAGCAACTCACAGAGCAGGGCGTCATTCGTGTTCATCTCTGCTACACTCCACATGCACCTCTGAGCCTCGTTGACTTTTCATTATTCTTTTCGGTTATGACACACGACCGCGTCCACCATCGCAAACTGTTTTACACACCATGGTCTTAGAGTTGGTGGGCGGGTCTCTGTGAGTTGCTCTTGCGAGCGGGCACATGACCAGGCAGTGTGTATGCTTCAAGAGCGAGAGTGGACGCGACAGGACCATCTAAGAAAAATCATGTTTGTCGCGGATGTGAATCGCTGTATGCAGCGAGTACAACAGTTTGTTTGGTGCGGATGTGAATCGCTGAATGAGCGTGCGACGGCGGTCCTCCAATTGTCAGTCATGGACAATTGTATGTTGCCCTCTCCAGAGTTCCATCTTTTCATTCACCTACAGTCGTATCCTCAAACCCACCCCATTTGGACAACTGTGTCTTTCAGGAAGTGTTCACTCATCAATACATAATTATGATGCGTATGCTACGCCGCGGGTTGGCTAGTATATATATATTCTTCTCTTCACTTGGAAGAAACACTACTTTTCCCTGATGGCAGCACGAATTAGACAATCTCTTTTCGCTGTTCCGTTATTTCACCGAGAAATGATTTCTGTTTGTTTGCGCTAATGCGATCTTTACTATCATTTTTTGAGACTTCAAATTTTAGTACTTTCATACTCTCTAACCTGCTCTGCATGTGTAATTTTTTGAACCTCTTTACGATGTTCTACTTTGTGTTCTACTCTTTGTCTTTTATTTCCTACCCCGCTTGGAGCTGAGAGTGCAGGAACTGTGTCTGACAATAGCATTCACACGAATGAGAAGTACGTGGACCGTGGGCGCAGTTGTAAATGTTTGACAGGAGGGCGGGACTTGGCAAAATCTCTTGGGAAAAAGTCTCGTCTCGCGGGACCTGAAATTATCTCCGAGAAAGTCTCGTCTCAGGATTTCCTTTTATAAATGTTCAAAACACGCACTGTTTATTTTCCGTTTGGTGCACACAGCACACACAGTGCCTAAATCACCACCATACCGCTCTGTCCTTTCTTTCTCTTCGGCCGCCTCCACTCTTCTCTTGCAAGCTCCGTCTACTTCCACCTGACTCCGGCTCCCCACTACTCACACCAACTGACTCCAACCCGGCAATGTAGGGACGGTACTATTCCACCTGAGTCTTTAATGGCTGGAGGTTTGGGTGTTGTGTCGAGGCTTTCTTGAGGTTCTTCTCCTGTCTCTTTATGGAGGCCATCCTGCCGACTATGCCACTGTGAAATAAAGCACCTTGACACAAAACAAAGGTTTGGGGCATCCACCCTTGTACTTAACCTTGGTTGCAAAGCAATCAAAATATTCAGCACAACAATGTACAGAACGGAGTCCAAAACAGAACTGATCAAAAGACGAAGGGAGTGGGGTTTTATAGGGAGGTTTGTAGAAGTGATGTCGTCCTCGGGGCCTGGACAAGAAGTGATATACAGTACTGTGCAAACGTTTTAGGCAGGTGTGAAAAAATGCTGTAAACAAAGAATGCTTTCAAAAATGGAAGTGTTAATCATTTATTTTCATCAATCAACAAAATGCAGTGAATGAACAAAAGAGAAATCTAAATCAAATCAATATTTGGTGTGACCACCCTTTGCCTTCAAAACAGCATCAGTTCTTCTAGGTACACTTGCACACAGTTTTTGAAGGAACTCAGCTGGTAGGTTGTTCCAAACATCTTGGAGAACTAACCACAGATCTTCTGTGGATGTCGGCTTCATCACATCCTTCTGTCTCTTCATGTAATCCCAGACACACTCGATGATGTTAAGATCAGGGCTCTGTGGGGGCCATACCATCACTTCCAGGACTTCTTGTTCTTCTTTACGCTGAAGATAGTTCTTAATGACTTTGGCTATATGTTTGGGGTCGTTGTCCTGCTGCAGAATAAATTTGGGGCCAATCATACGCCTCCCTGATGGTATTGCATGATGGAGTAGTATCTGCCTGTATTTCTCAGCATTGAGAACACCATTAATCCTGACCAAATCTCCAACTCCATTTGCAGAAATGCAGCCCCAAACGTTCAAGGAACCTCCACCATGCTTCACTGTTGCCTGCAGACACTCATTATTGTACCGCTCTCCAGCCCTTCAACGAACAAACTGCCTTCTGCTACAGCCAAAATTTGACTCATCAGTCCAGAGCACCTGCTGCCATTTTTCTGCACCCCAGTTCTTATGTTTTCATGCATACTTGAGTCGCTTGGCCTTGTTTCCATGTCGGAGGTGTGGCTTTTTGGCTGCAACTCTTCCATGAAGACCACTTCTCGCCAGACTTCTCCAGACAGTAGATGGGTGTACCTGGGTCCCACTGGTTTCTGCCAGTTCTGAGCTGATGGCACTGCTGGACATCTTCCAATTTCGAAGGGTAATAAGCTTGATGTGTCTTTCATCTGCTGCACTAAGTTTCCTTGGCCGACCACTGCGTCTACGATCCTCAACGTTGCCCATTTCTTTGTGCTTTGAGCTTGAACAGCACATCTTGAAACCCCAGTCTGCTTTGAAATCTTTGTCTACGAGAGACCTTGCTGATGCAGTAGAACTACCTTGTGACTTGTTGCTGTTCTCAATCTTGCCATGACATGACACTGTCTTCCACAACCTCACCTTGGTAGCAGAGTTTGGCTGTTCCTCACCCAGTTTTAAGCCTCCTACACAGTTGTTTCTGTTTCAGTTAATGACTGTGTTTCAACCTACGTGTGACATTGATGATCATTAGCACCTGTTTGGTAGAATTGGTTGATCAGACACCTGACTAGAATCCTACAAAATCCCTGACTTTGTGCAAGTAGACCAATAAGAATTGATGCTGGTTTGAAGGCAAAATGTAGCAACACCAAATATTGATTTGATTTAGATTTTTCTTTTGTTCGCTCACTTTGCATTTTGTAAATTGATAACAATAAACAATCATTATTTATATTTCTGAAAGCATTCTTTGTTTACAGCATTTTTTCACACCTGCCTAAAACTTTTGCACAGTACTGTAGTCCTCAGAGCTGAGGCAAAAGTGATGTCTTCGTATTCATGTGGAATTTCCCGTGTCTGGTCTGCGGGGACAAAATAAAATGGTTGAATGCACCCCACCACCCCCCGGCAGGGCATGGAATTCATTTCTTTTGGTCCCTGTGGCTGGCTCCCATGTGCATGTGTGTGACTATATATATATATATATATATATAGTGGAAAACCAGCCCCGACCTCAGACAGACGCAGGACACCCAAGTCCAAAAGCACAAAGTTTTATTTTGCCTTCCTTTAGCACACATGGTGCACAAAGCACCAGCACTAATACTCAGTCCCTTTCCTTATCTTTCTTTCTTTCTTTCTTTCTTTCTTTCTTTCTTTCTTTCTTTCTTTCTTTCTTTCTTTCTTTCTTTCTTTCTTTCTTTCTTTCTTTCTAAGGAGTGAGGTGGCCTATTTTTTACCACACCCAGAAGTGCTCCAGGTGCTCCCCAATCCTCTTCTGGCAGCACGTCCAGGTGTGGTGGAAGTGCTACAGTCCAAGGCTCCGGAGCAATACATAGTATAGTTGTCAATATATAGTATCTATATCTATCTAAACATATGCTAGCTGTATTATCTAAGACTGATAGAAATCAAAGTATTCAATGTAGACCTCAGCATTGACATGTGCAATGCACCGTCTATTGGAATATATTTTTGTAATGAATGCAGTAATAAAATGAATTGTATTTGTCATTCCAACAGATGGTGCATGTCAAACATGTATCATAATAAAATGCATTGCTAGAATATTTGTTGTAATTATGTTGTAATTATGACAGATGTTTGTGATGTGCCACCTGTTGGAAAACAAAGAGAAACACAGCAAGCAGACAGACACACAGATACATGGGCATTTATTCTTTTATTCAGTTGGATAGATATTTACATATATTTTGTCCATTTGACAAAAGTTTGAAAAAAATGGGAATCAGCAATATAGTCATGTGAAGCATTGTTTTTTTTTTCAGTTTTGAGATTGCTGATTATAAATATCAAATTTTTGATATTTGTTTCTTTACTGCTGGTCTTAGCTCTCTAAGAGCCATTCGCAGAAGGTTACAAATGACAAATTTCAAACATAAGCTTGTGGGGTATCATTTTAGGCAATTTCAAGGTCAATGATCACAAATAGGGTGTTATTTTTGAATTTTTGACCCCTTACTAAAGATCTAGCCCTCTGCAGCCCTCCATCAGAGGGTGATAAATGACAAATTTCAATTACAATCAAGAATATTGAGACTTTACATATTAAAACTGAAGCACACATTTTGAAACTACTTTGTCCCTCATAAAGTCAAGTCCTTGCATTTCTTACAAACACCCTGAGGGCATCGTATGCCAATTCAGACCACCACCAACCCCACCACCTCCCCCAAAAAAATGACCTGGACAGATGGTGTTACAAAAGTGATGGAATCTCAATTTTTGGATTGGATTTTGTGTTAGTAAATATGAAGACTTTTTCCTTTACGTTTGGACTGATGACCCAGAGACCCCCCTTTAAAATCAGTCAGTCAGTCAGTCAATCATTATCCCACCCACTATATCCTAACACAGGGTCATGGGGGTCTGCTGGAGCCAATCCCATCCAACACAGGGTGCAAGGCAGGAACAAATCCCGAGCAGGGCACCAGCCCACTGCAGGACACACACACACACACACACACGCACACACACACACACACACACACCCACACACCAAGCACACACTAGGGACAATTCAGGATCGCCAATGCACCTAACCTGCATGTCTTTGGACTGTGGGAGGAAACCCACACAGAGACAGGGAGAACATGCAAACTCCACGCAGGGAGGAGCCAGGAAGCGAACCCAGATCTCCTAACTGCAAGGCAGCTGTGCTACCCACTGTGCCACCGTGCTGCCACCCATCCATCCATCCATTATCCAACCCACTATATCCTAACTACAAGGTCACAGGGGTCTGCTGGATCCAATCCCAGCCAATACAGGGCTCAAGGCAGGAAACAAACCCTGGGCAGGGTGCCAGCCCACCACAGACCGTGCCGCCCCCCTTCAAAATACAATGTTTAAAATATATTAAAAAATGCTTCACTTAAGAACACAATTTCCCCAGGACAATTATTGCAAGTCATAATTGTAAACTTTGACATGCAGTCATCCAGAACATTCCGATTTGCAAACCTTTCAGACGACACAATGCTTTTCTGCTGACACACTTCACGAGATTCTTTTTTGTTTTTTGATAGCCCGTCTCTCACATACTAACATTTGTTGTTTGCGTTATTTAGATTTTTCTCTTTGGTACGACACCTCTGGATTTTACGATTCCATTGAGGCTCAGGTCTTGAAATAACTCACCTCATTCTGTGCCTGCAGACTTCTTTGAGTGCACAAAGATGAAAAATTTCGAATGTCCTCCGTTTTGGTTTCCATGTACTGCGTGGACCCACAGCCTAATTGGCGTTAACTCTGAATGGGCAGCCACTTCAGCGCAGGGCCCACTCCCACTGCTCCCGTGAGTTGGCAGCCCTCAGTGCTTCACTTCTGTGCCACCTTTCTTTCTTTATCTATTCACCATGGCTGACCCCCTAGACACACCTTTTGTGTTTTCCCCATGTACTTACTATCTGTTTATTATTTTTCTTGTCCTTTTCACTTACATAATGTGACATGTGGTGTGACACTGTCAGCTGTCTTTCCAGATTTAACGATCCAATTGATGGAGACAAAAGTCACCAAATAAATAGACATGCATGAAAAACATAAGATTAAAATGTCTGCCTTGACAGCTAATGACTGGAAAACCAAAAGCAAGGGATGATGGTCCTAATCGACTTTGAGCTCATGCTCACTAAGCCCTAATTGTACCGAAAAGTTGAATTCAATCCAGTGTCACGCAGGCGCATCTGGGGATCACCATCCAAACTCTTCTCAGGTATGTAGTACTACCCAAGGCCAAGAGGGGGCGCTGCTGCTAACTGCCTGGTCATGTTCTTCTTCCACATCCAGTTGGCCACACCCCCTTCAGGTCCAGGGGCTTTAAATGGTTGGCCACCCGAATGGAGGCATCCATGAGAGAGACCCTCCTTACGAGAACATGCGTCACCAGCAGAAGCCTGATGATCGAGGCCACTTTCTTGTATGCCACTTGTCATTTTCAGGCCACCATGTGTTATTTTTGTTTTGAAAGATAAGTAACGAAACGGGGAGGGCCATGTTGGCACCTCAAACTTCTGTTTGTTTATCGACCACCACATCGGTTTATTTTCAAATGTGGAGTTTTCCTATTTATGGACTGAAGCAATGGGCAGATTTTCACAGATAGTTGTTCTGATGTAACTGTCAGGATTTCAGGCACCCAAAACTTCAAAAAGGCCTGAATCCTTAAAAAGATGACCTGAAACTCCAACTAGATCTCAAAGAGTGGTCATACTGAACTCCAAGGAATATGACGGGTGAAGACCAGACACCACTAATCAGCATCCCTATGGTGAAGCATGGTGGTGGCAGCTTCACACTATGAACGTACTGGGACAGGGCGACTGGTCAGAATTGAGGGAAGGATGAATGTGGCCCAATACAGAGAGGTCCTTCAAGAAAAAAGCCTGTCCCAGAGTGTACCTGATCTCTGACTGGGATGGCAGTCCAACTTTCAGCACGTCAATGACCTGAAGCATTCAGCTAAGACAATGATCAAGTGGCCCTGGGGCATGTCTCTGAGGGTCTTAGATGACTCAGCCAAAGCCCAGACTGAAACCCCTTAAAACACCTGAGGAGAGACCTGAAGATGGCAGTTTGCAGATGCTACCCAGCCAATCTAATGGAGCCTGAGAGGATCTGCCAGGAAGAATGGGATAAATCAAACACTGAGAGATCCTTGAAGAAAACCTGATCCAGAATGGACATCACCTCAGACTGGGGTGAGACTTCACCTTTCAGAATGACAATGACCCGAAGCATACAGCCAAGACGACATTGGAGTGACTTCAGGTGGAGGACTTCATTCAGAGCCCAGACTGAAACTACATAGAAAATCTGTGGAGAGACCGGAGGATGGCAGTGTACAGACGCTTCCCATCTAATCTAACAGAGCTTGAGAGGATTTTCCAGGAAGAATGGGATCAGCCAAACACAGAGTGGTCCTTGAAGAACATCGCCTCCAGAGTGGATGTGGCCTCACACTGGAGTGATGGTTCATCTTTGAGAATGACAATAACCATAAGCATACAGCCAAGACAATGGTGAGTGGCTTTTGGACGAGTCTCTAAATGTCATTGAGTGGCCCAGAATTTAAACCCCATAGAACATCTGTGGAGAGCCCTGACGATGGCACTTTACAGGCACTACTCAGCCAATCTAATGGAGCTTCGAGAGGATCTACCAGGAAGAATAGGATAAACCAAACACAGAGAGACCTTTGAAGAAAACCAGAATGTATTTCACCTCAGAATGGGGTGAGGGTTCACCTTTCAGGATGACCATGACCCGAAGCATACAGCCATGTCGACACTGGAGTGACTTCAGGTGGAGAACTTCAGTCAAAACCCAGACTGAAACCCCTTAAAACATCTGAGGAGAGACCTGAAGATGGCAGTTTGCAGACACATCCCATCCAATCAAACAGAGTCTGAGAGGATCTGCCAGGAAGAAATGGGATAAACCAAACACAGAGTGATCCTTGAAGAACACCTGCTTCAGAGTACATGTGGCTCCCCCCAGACTGAGGTGACGATTCATCTTTGAGGATGACAGTGACCTTAAGCATACAACCAAGACAATGGTGGAGTGACTTTTGGATGAGTCTCTAACTATCATTGACTGGCCCAGAACTTACACCCTATAGAAGATCTGAGGAGAGACCTGAAGATGGCAGTTTACAGGTGCCACCCAGCCAATCTAACAGAGTTTAAGAGGATCTGCTAGGAAGAATGGGATAAACCAAATGAAGAAAGATCTTTGAAGAAAACAAGAACGGATGTGACCTCAGACTGGGGTGAGGGTTCACCTTTCAGGATGACAATGACCTGAAGCATACAGCCAAGACGACACTGGAGTGACTTCAGGTGGAGAACTTCAGTCAAAGCCCAGACTGAAACCCCTTAAAACATCTGTGGAGAGACCTGAGGATGGCAGTGTAGAGACACTTCCTATCCAGTCTAACAGAGCCAGGAAAATATGGGATCAGCCAAACACAGAGAGGTCCTTGAAGAACACCTGCTCCAGAGTCAATGTGACCTCAGACGGGGTGATGGATCATCTTGACAGTGACCTTAAGCATACAACCAAGACAATGGTGGAGTGGCTTTTGGACGAATGTCTAACTCTCATTGAGTAGCCCAGAACTTAATCCCTATAGAACATCTGTGGAGAGCCCTGAAGATGGCAGCTCACAGGCGCCACCCTGCCAATCTAATGGAGCTTTGAGAGGATCTATCAGGAAGAATGAGATCAACTGCCCAAATCTAGGTGTGTGACAGTGCCAGTCGGCCCCACGCTACCGGGTCCCTCTAGGAGCCTCTAGAACCCACCACCACCAGTGATAATGTTTCTAAGCGATGAGCCGAGCAAATGAGGACGCCACACAAAGCAAGGAGGAGGTGAAACAGCCCTCAGTGCTTTTATTAAAACTAATTAAAACACAAGTGTCCAAAAAGTGTAGTGCTTTCCAAATGTTCAATAAAGAATCTAATAAAATGTCCCGCTGATCGTGAAAGTGGAATTCAGATAAATAAATCCATTAAAAATGAGGTCAGAAACCATCTGGCAGGAGGTGGTCCTGTTCTAAAAGCCCGGCGCATCATTCTTAGAGCTGACGTCTCCACTGCTTATCCCGTACAGGCCTGGCTGCAGAGGATGTAGCGCCCTGCGCGGGAAGAAAACAACGGCAGGCAACGTTTTGTCGTTGCAGGCAAAAGTTGCTGAACTTTATTATTGAATAAATACAGAAGTGTTTCCACTCCACTCCTCACCCTGCCTCGTCACACACTGCAGTGTGTGTGAATTGTGTCCTTACAGAGGCGCAGCGCCTCCAGCCACCACAAGGAGACGCCCTGCTGACAGACAGGCAGACAGACACAGCCAACCTTCCACGGGTCCGGGTCCCTGCCGTTCCATGGCTACAGTGAGGCTTCCACTCCAGACCTAAAGGCCATGATGCTCACATTGGCGGGGGTCTCAGTCCAAGCCTCATTCTACTCCCCCGCTGCCTTTGTGGTCTTCTTCGGCAAGTCATTCACACTCCTGGTCACTCCTGCTCTTCATACATGGTCAGCCGGAGGGACCCATTTCAACCACCCTGAGTGTTGGCCACCCAATCCTCTCCAGGGGCTCTCCTCCCACCCTCTTCACCTGTGTCAGCACTCTCTCTTCCTCATGTCTTCCTGCCCTCTTCTCTTTCTTTAATGTCCACCTTGATGTCTGTGTGATGGTGGTGGTGTTGTTGTTTTGTGAGTGTGTAATTTTTTCTTTTTTCCTCCTCTCACCGATCTCTTACGCTCCCCTTTAATGTGCGGTGTGATTGCTTGATTGCCACCCTGGCCTGATAACGAGACCATCCGACAGCCCGCATGTGCCAACAAGGCGACGCATGGACAGCTGACCGCCTCGTACCGTCTTCTACACAGATCGCTCACCCCTGCTCTACTCCCCAGCGCAAGCTCTTCAAATGATTTATTTCAGACAAAGCTTGCATAGACCTACACACACACAAAGGCTTAAACCTGGAATTGCTGCCAAAGGGGCTTCTACAAGGTGCTGAATTAGCCCTCTGGATACTTCTAGGAATAAGAGATTTCAGTTTTGAATTTTGGTACTGGTGTACTAAATGGACGGCATACGAACAATCGTCTTTAAAGTAAATGCGGTGTGTGTGTTATTGCAGCTTATGTACCATATTCCAATAACAAGAGCATTATGGGAAATGGATATTATGCAAATAGACCAGTTTATTTGCATTTCTTTTACCTTTTATGGTATTACCTGCACAGCAGGGCAATATGGAATACCATTTGTGCCAAACTTAATAAGCAAAAAGATAATGAAATAATTATCAACTTGAAGAAATCAGTTCTGTACAAGTCATTAAATTGTGAAAAGAAAGCCACCCAAACTATTATGGGGAAGGTTTCTCTGCCATCCATTTAGTACACAAGTACCTGAATTTTAAATAAATTTGCAAACCTTTCTAAAAACATGTTTGTCACTTTGTCATTATGAGTTATCGATTGTAGACTGATGGGCAAAAATGGCAGATGTATCCGTCTGAAGTGAAATCTACAACATCATGAAGTGTGCAGAAAGTGAAGGGGGCTCGATTCACTGTATATATTTTACTTGGTACAGGTGGGCACTGCCATTACATGTAATGCCATCTGATTCCTATCTTGTATCGTGACCACCGCAGCAGTACTTAATGATAGCCTTGCAGTTCTTCTGCCAGCCACGGTTGATGATAAAGTGGGAGACTTTTTTTGCAGTTTTCACTTACTCCATCGATCTTCTTAGAGAAGTCAGGACCTTTACAAGTTTTGGCTCTGGCATTTCAGTTCCTTTGATTTATTTTGGCTTTACCCATTTGTAGTTTTTTGACGATGATTTATCTTCTTGGGCTCCTGGTCTTTTAAACCTCGCTCGGGGCACATTTTTCTCCTCTTGGCAGCATGCCCCATCTGTGTGTGAGTTTATTTTGGGGATTGTGGTTTCCACCAACGTCCCAAAGATGTTTGTGTGACGCTAATTGCTGCTGTTTGAGCTGCTCCTGCCGTGGACTCACACGAGTTTGGTTTGGTTCCTGCCGTACAGTCGGTGGTGTAAGAATCGGCCGCCAGTGACCCGTCAACTCCGTAGGCCAGTCAGTACATGGAGAGATGGAGAATCCGAATAAATAAATTATTGGAAAATCCGTCTGCTAGCTGTAATTTGTTACAGAATATCAGAACTGGTTCCTTTTTTTTTTTCTTTGTTTTTGCCTGTTCTGCTGTATTCTGAGGTATTGAATATCAGAGAATTTACCCTTACTGTTGCTTGTATGGTATATTTTGGTTATATTTAATGTTATTATTGTCATATCTTGAAAATTCCTGTGTGGACACGTTTTTTATTTGTATGGATGTTGCCATTGTCTGGCTTCATTGCAGAAAAGCCCACGGCTGGAGGAGCGGTCCCCAAGGTCACTACGTGTGACGTCAAGAGCATGACGTGTGCTATCCAGCATCCGAAATTGTGGATATTCTTTAAAAACCTTTACAAATTATGCACTCTGATTAATGATCATGACTTTTTGCTTTTCCTTTGTGGACCACCAGGGGGCGTACCAGCCACCCTACCCAACACAGACAGGCAGACACAACTTGTCACAATGCATACACCTTTATTTAAAGTGGGGGAGCACTTTAGCCTGCTCCCCTCAGCCCAGTACGTACACCACAGCACACTCCTTTTCCTTATCTCTTCTGCCTCCACTCCTCCTGGAAGGCTTTGTCTGCTACCACCCGACTCTGGCACCCCAAAATGGAGTGAGGTGGCTCCTGGAGTGAAGTTCTCCAGGTGGCTCATCATGATTAGCTGGAATCACTCCCAGGTGTGGTGGAACTCCAGTATGGGGCTCCGCAGCTCCCCCTGGTGGTGGACTACACCAACCTCTCCATTCCCCGTCTGCCTCACAGGAATCTGTGGTGCCACAGCCGCCAAGGAGGGCTCCCCTTCTAGTGTCCCATGGGAGGTAGTGACTCCCCCTCGGTCCTTCCATTTCGTGGCTGTCCATCACACCTTCTTATGATCTGTCTGCTCTCAAAACACCCGTGTGGTGGTCTGATATGTTGCATATAAGTTGATAAATGCTTGGGATGTCTTTATTTGTTAGCTACACCAAGCAAATGTAATGTTTGATAGAGTTTCAGGAGGCATGTTTTACTTCATTGATGAGAACAGCGGTACTCTGATGTTTATCTGATCAACCCCCCCCCCCCACCGCCCCCCAGTCTTTAGGACGGACTCAGGATATGAAATGTATGGTGAGGGGGGACGGAGTATCAGACCGGCCTGACAAGGGTGACTGCACTTGGACTGACTGACATGAGCCTATACGCCATCCAAGGCATCAACACCATAAACTGACTAAACAAAGCAGTTGTGGGGGGACGAGTTCTGCTGGAGCAATTCCGTTGGTGAACGTCCCCTGGAAGGTGTGATTGTCAGGCCTTACACAATAGAGAGAGACAGAGAGGTTTGTAAAGACATGAGGTCTTTCTCTGCCATGTTGCATCCTGAGAAAAGCAGAGCAGGCTGCCTGGGCCTGTACAGATGCCGAGCTGACCACAACTAGAAGTTATTGTGCCACCTGAAATTACCCATTTTCCACCATCAGGCTGTATGGTCTTAGTTTACAAAGCCACATTCTATTTACTTGTAATGCACAAGTTATAATAAAATTTGATACCAACAGTATAATACAGAGTTTAAAGTGCAGCTCTTTCTTCTGCTGCTTTTTTCACTCCCTGCCTGAGGTTAAAGGGGTAAAGAATGGAAGTGGGGGGAGAAAGTGCTGAACTGAAGTAGCTTATCTGACCCACCACAGAGTGGGATTTGAGGCAGTTCGGTTAAGTCTACACAATACAAAGAGAGTACAGGGCCACCATAAGACCCGACACGACAACAACAACTCTAGAGCAAGGGTCCTCAATTACGGTGCTGGAGGTCCGCAGTGGTTGCAGGCTTCTGTTCCAACCAGTTTCATAATTAGAAGCCAGCTTGGTATTTAATTATATGGCTTGTCAGTGCTTTCATTCTTCCAAGACAAAAATTGTATATTTTGTGTTTGTTGAAAACTTTATTTGTATGTTTCGTGGTCCTCCCCTTCTCTCTCATTTATTTCTAAACATTGTACTAGCACAGATACTTCATGATGTATGTACACAGGTTTCATTGGAAGCATGTTATCCAGAGAGTCTTAGCACCTCCTTATTAACTGATGGCTGGTTAAGAAAACAGGTGACAAGTACAACTCTAATTTCAATTGTTTAAAACTAAAACAGACCATTAAGGGCTCTGAATTGTAAGAAGCAAGTTAACTAAAACTTTAGGAGTAAATAAATGGGCTCTAAATAACAAAAAAAAAAAAGAAACAGTTAAAGCAAAACCCTGCAGCCACTGCGGAGATGGGTTTGAACGCTGCCATAGAAGTCTGACGGAAAATCTTTATTCTCAAGTCCCCACCCCGGGCTCTAGAGTGAGGCGTAGCCCCCAAAACAAAGCCTCAATGCCCCTCTGGGGTACCCTACAACGGAAACTCAAGAAGAAGCCTGTACAAATCATAACAAGGAGCAAAAGGCTTTAAAACTCAAAATGTCAATGAAAAGAGGGAAAGGGAACCTTAGAAAAACCCTGGCCCACCCACATGACGATGGCAGAGTTTGTTAGGATTTCAAAAAAACTATTCATTAAAAAAAAACAATAGACAAAATCAAAACTGAATTGAACACATTACATCAATAATATTTTTTTTCTATAGCACAGGATGTAGCGGGAAATGATTTACATCAAAACTACATAAATAATCATATTATAGACAACCCCCAAAATTCACGGGGGTTACGTTTCTAGAGCACTCGTGAATTTTGGATGTGGTCAAAAAAATGCCTATAAATGCCTATTTTTATAGTTTAAACCCTAAATATGCCCCCAAAACACTTTAATTTCATTTCAAACTCAGCTTTATACATTACCCTAAATAAAAGAATGAAAAGAATGTAAAGGTAACCCGTATAGTGTACAGTACTGTACTGCTGTGTCTCCCGCAGTGTCAAATACAGACGTTACCCCTATATGTACAGTAATTCATACAAGCGCATTTTCTTTGGTATAAGTAGGGTAAATACGTAATAATTTAATTTAATAAAAATACAGTAAAATGTACGGGTACTCACCAGTAATGAATGATATTGATTGAAGAAGATGATGATGATGATGATGATGATAAATTAGCTGTGCAGTACAATGAAGGTACAGTATGTAATGAAGGTAATGACTGCACAGCAGAGCAGAGGATTTACAGCTCCTTGGGTTACTACTGTGGCATAGCGTTTTACTTCTGGGAGCAAATCCAGTAGTTCAACCTTCTTCTGGACTGTTTTGAACTTCTTCTGACGCTGAGGTTCATTGCCAGAAGCCTTAGAAGGTGCAGGGCGTTTGGGTGACATTTTAGGGCTTTAAGAAGAAAAAAACGAAAAACACGAGAACGCTCAGCAAAACACTCGAGATGGCAACACGCGGTAAACTGTTGTGATACGGGAATGCTAGGCAGCGCCTGCCAGAGATGTGTCACAGAGCAGCAGCCAATCAGCAGCAAGGAGACATGAATAACACTCTCGGATTGGCTACTCTCACCATCACAAGCCGCCTTTTTCCTCTACGGTTGCTTTGTGTTGTCCCTACAGTACAGTATTGCCACAAAGAAAGCCATAAAAAAATTGTGGATGATATTTACGGTTTCCGCTAACAATTATTAGTTAGGTTCTGAGGAAAAATCTGCAAATGACTGAGGCAGCAAACTCTGAGCCGCAACTTTGCGGGAGTCTACTGTATAATAAATCATAGAAAAATAAATAAATCATGCAATTACATAAAATAAATATGCAATTAGTAGAAAAGCAGAGTCCTTTAAAAGATGAGTCAAGTGATGAAGTCAGAAAACAAAAGAAACAAGGGGTCCTAAGGCCAAGAGACCACTCGGGGCCTTCCACCTAACATGAATGTTCTTAAGTTGTTCCTGATTGCATTTTAGGCTTTGTCCCAAAGGATTCAATGCAAAGAGTCTCAAGGATAGTTGGGGTACCCGCTTTCATGTGGGCATCACAGGCAACTGCACGGGACTTCGATCAGCCGGTGGTGACATTCATTTAGGAAAACCGGAAAAGAAAAGTGACAAAAAGTGGCTTTTTTTGTCAAATGGGAGACCTTCTATCGACAGGTGGGTGACTTTCCTAATGCAATGGAGTCGACTGAATTAACCAGAGGTGGACCCTACTCAATAATAATAAATAATTAAATAATTCATTACATTTATATAGCGCTTTTCTCAGTACTCAAAGCGCTATCCACACAGGGAGGAACTGGGAAGTGAACCCACAATCTTCCACAGTCAATGACGCTCATGAGAATGGGATGCAGCTGAGCCAAATTTCAAACGTCATAGCATCCATCTATTTTCCAACCCGCTGAATCCGAACACAGGGTCACGAGGGTCTGCTGGAGCCAATCCCAGCCAACACAGAGCACAAGGCAGGAACCAATCCACCAAAGGACACACATACACACACCCAGCACACACTAGAGACAATTTAGAATCACCAATGCACCTAAACCTGCATGTATTTGGACTGTGGGAGAAAACCCACGCAGACACGGGGAGAACATGCAAACTCCACACAAGGAGGACCCGGGAAAGTGAACCCAGGTTTCCTAACTGCGAGGCAGCAGCGCTACCCACTGCGCCACCATGCCGCCCAAAAACGTCATAGCAACGGGTCCGAATACTTGTGTCAATGGTGATATTTCAGGTTTTTTTTTTTTTTTTAATTTTTAATACACTTGCAGAAATGTTTGAAATTCTTTTTATTGCTTTGTCACCCTGGGGTATTAAGATGTGCATGGGGAAAAAAAATATGTCAATGATTTTAGCATAAGGCTGCAATATAAAAAATGTGCAAAAAGTGAAGGGGCCTGAATACTTTCTGAAGCCACTGTACATAAAACAACAAAAGTAATAAACACCATGTATATAATAAAGATACATAAACAGGGTGGCGCAAGGAAACAAGACATTTTAGAAGTAGTATTGGCGACCCTGGAAAATCGGCAGGTGTTTGGGACCAATAAGACCTCGTTAAGAAGCCCATGCCATGAGTTCTACTGGAGCAGTGGAGTGGTGCGCACCGAGCGCTCGCTGCGAAAGCCTTTTATAAGAATGGAGACCGCGTGAATGTCGGCGTCATTACCAGTTAGGACGTCACGA